>NW_023144630.1:11239669-11315606 GCF_012932325.1 Thrips palmi | reverse complement strand
GGAAAAAAACGAAGACCCAGGAAATATTAAAAGGGCTCAAAATTCAAAAAATTAACGAACCGCCAAGGGGGGGGACCCCCGGCAATTAAGCCCGGTGGCCCTGTGCCAAAGGCAGGCGCGCCCGGCCGGAGGACGGGGCGGGTTAAAAAACCCCCAACCCCCAACCCTTTAGAAAAGAGCTTTTTTTTAAAAACCCCCTTTTCATGGTTTGTCCCTATACAGTATTAGACTATGTTTGTTCCCCAGGGCGCCTTCGACCTCTGCACCCCGATACTACACCGGCGGGGGCGCAATATATTCAAGTGCTTACGACCTCCGCATCAGTAGTCAACACGGAAGGGAAGGGTTGCAGTGGATACGCTTCTTTTGCAAAGAAGATACCCCTGTTACCTGAGGTTCGCACCCTACAGGGATCCGTTCAGTTCATTAAAATCTGCTGCGGTTTGTTTGAAGAAATTTTTGACTTATTAGAAATTGCTGGAGAAGACTTGGAAGATGCTGTCAAAGGCTGTCAAAAAGTTTTGCACGGAATGGGTATTGAAAAAGCTCCAGCCTACTGTAAAAGAACGGGAGAAGCTACATTCCCATCTCACAAAGGGCTGCAGGGAAAGGTTTGATAATTCTCCTGGCTGGTATTCGACGCAGATGGAAGTGTTCAGTGGCTGCTTACTTAAAGGGGCAGTAGTGTCATTTGCACGTGTTTTGACGATCTTCGAACCTCCTGTTTAGACGTTAATAGAAAGAGAAGTATGAATGCCAGAGACAAACGGCAGGCACCATTCTAAAGAGGAAAGTTTTTACAACATTTTCAAAAAAAAATATTTTGTTTTAGCACTGAACTAGGATGTTTTGTGTTCAATGCTAAAATGGTCTGCAAAATTACATGGTGTCACTGGGCGCACGATTGCAGCCAAAGTTTTTAACTTTTTACCAATCGGTAAAATGCATCTGAAAAAGCATGAAATTGCCCATAAAACGACCCTTGGGTTTCAATATTGGGCAAGAAAAACTATTGAAACGCTCATCTTAAACTTTAGATGGAAACCAAACACTTTTTTTCTTGCCTAATATTGAAACCCAAGGGTCATTTTATGGGCAATTTCATGCTTATTCAGATGCATTTTACCGATTGGTAAAAAGTTAAAAACTTTGACTGCAATCGTGCGCGCAGTGACACCTTGTAATTTTGCAGACCATTTTTGCATAGAACACAAAACATCCTAATTCAGTGCTAAAACAAATTTTTTTTTTTTTGAAAATGTTGTAAAAACTTTCCTCTTTAAAATGGTACCTGCCGTTTGTCTCTGGCATTCATACTTATCTTTATATTAACGTCTAAACAGGAGGTTCGAAAATCGTCAAAATACGTGCAAATGACACTACTGCCCCCTTAAACTCATTAACAACTGGTGAAAAAATAATTCTGTTCCAAAACCTTTTCCGATCTTTAGTCAAAAACAGAGTCGGTAAAACAAGAGATGATCTGAGGAGGCAGGGCAGGAATTGAAGCATTCACAGCACCTAGACTATTAGCAGTGGCATGAGAACCTAGAACATTGTCGAGTTCAAAATCATCCAAATGAGCAAGGATAGGCAGCACAATTTGGCCCTGAAAATTGGCTGAAGTCTTACGCCACAAATCTCCCTGAACAAAATTTTTACACAAGGTTTCTTTGTTCAGAGAATTGGGAGAGGCGGTCGTGTGAGGGCTAGCCTCCCAGGATCGTGGCGGAATCTCCACGCGATCTCTCCTGGGAGGGGGCGGCAAATAAGTTAATTAGATTAAGGGCTTTCAGCTTCCGCTTGAATGCTTGTTGCATGATTGCCTGCACCCCTGCTAAGCGCCGAACGCGAACGAGTCGCAGGCGAACTAAGGAATTGAGTGTGGTATAATGCTGGTTATCTAATTGCATGGCTTGAGGGTGACAGCGAAGAAACCAATCTGCCTGGGGGACGGAGTGCAGGACCACCACAACAAGGAAGGAGGACGAGGCACAGCGAGGACCTCAAGGCCCAACCTGGAGGAGCGGGGACGGAGCAGGAGGAGCCAAAGGAGAAGAAATAAGGATAAGTGATTGCAGAACTAAAGTAAAGGTTTATTGGCCAGGTGAGCGATAAGCAAAAACAAAACAAAGTAAACGATAGGGCCTTACATTTAGGAAGCTACGAAAAAAAAAGAGGGGTGGCGGTTAGGACACTGTTCACTCGGAACAGTAACAGTCGCAGTGGCAGGTACGGGAGTTTCCCTGCGCGGCATGGAGGGCCAGCTGCTCTGCAGCATAGGTGTTGTAGGTGGAGGCGGCGTGCTCGGCCGCTGCGGCCTCTCTGGCCACGTCACGCGGGTCGGGAACCTCCTCTACGCGGAAACAGTGGCAGGGACTGTCCGGGTTAAAGATACTGCAGTCGCTGTCGCTCCAGCTGCGCATGGCGTTTGCCTCTGACCATGGGGGCGCTTGTGACCCATGCCAGGGGCGGCCACACGCGCCAGCGTGAGGGGCGCGGCTGGGGGGAGTCGACGTGGAGCGGGAGGGCCCGGCCTGGGGCGAGCTGGAGGGCCCAGGATGCGGAGCTGCCGTCAGGGGGAAGATCCCGGTCACGCCCGCAGCAGAGGGCCCAGCGGCTGGAGCGGGGACGGACTGGGGCCCGGCGAGGGGGCAGGGGGGCGCCGGAGTTGCGCCGCCTGGAGGCCCTGGAGGGGGCCCCGGGGGAGAGTCCCCTGGGGACCCGCCGGCGTCGTCACCGGGTGGGTCGCAGGCCGTTAGTCGCTCCACTGCCCACTCCGACAAGGCGGCCATGGGTGTTGTGTACGCTGCGCACACAAACAACAACAGTCAGGGAGGGCCGGGGGGCGGGGTGAGGACCGGAGCTGGCGGCGGGAAGTACTCACGAAGGTGATCAGACTCCCTCAGGAGCCAGGCCAGCAAGGAACTAGCCCAGAAGGGGTCACGGTCGAGGCCCAGCACGAAGTTACCCAGGCGTTGGGCGTCCCGTTGAGAGCCCGGCGAAGTCGGATGCCCCCACGTGTTTACGCCGCTCGGGACCGTGATGACCACTGTAAACACAGGGGCCGGATCAGCAACGCTGGACTCTGGGCCCTTGGGCCGGAGTGCACTTGGCACTTGGCACCAGGCACTCACCTTGGGTCCCGGGCGGGCTGCACGGGGGGCGTCCAGCAACTGGGCCCATACTTCGGCGGCGAGAGACATGACAGCGCAATCACTTGGGGCTGGGCAGGGTGAGCGGGGTGGACCTCAGGCGTAGAATGACTGGAACTGGAGACCGGCACGCCCAGGACGGCTGGCTGCCCCTCCCCTGCCTCTCGCCTCCACCCCCTCTCCCTCCCCCCCCCCCACTGCCCTGACGACCTCCCTCCCCACATGTCGCTCCCTGTGAGCCCGGCATCGGGGGGGGGCGGGGGGCGGCCGGGCTGGCGCGGGCTGAGCGGAAGCAAGCATTCGCGGACCGGTGGCCAGGGAGCCGACGGCCGGCGCGACCTTGCGGCTTCAAAACAAACAGCTGACCAAGAGGACAGACTGACGTGCCGGGGCGGCGCTGGTGAGTTGGGGTTGTGGGCGTGGGCGCGGGCACGCGCGGGGAACGGGGGGGGGGGGGGGGAAGCGGGATCGGCTGGCCAAGTGCACTGGGACGCGTTGAGAGCCTTGCAACATTGCAGGTACTCGGCGGCGGGGGCGGCCGGTGGCTCCCCCCCCCGCCTGCTCGGAGCGTAGGCACTGAGTTCTGACCTGTGGTTGCAGGACGGTTCCCCACCCTGGAACCACCTGACAAGCAGGATGGAGCTGGTGTACGAGGACGTCGTGTCGACGCTCGGGACGCCGTGCTGGGGCCCCGAGGCACTGCTGGAGGCGGTGGCGCTGCACATTGACCCCCGGGACGCGGTTGCTGCGCGATTCCGAGCGCGGGAGCTCCGCGCGGCGGTGGTGGACATCACTAGGCGGGGCCTGCTGGAGATCGGCGGGGGGACCGGGGCCTCGGACAGGCCGGCCGATGCGGGAGGGCCGACCATGGCAGAGAGGGCCCGGCTAGGAGTGGCTCAGCTCGGAGACCCGACATCACAGATTGGAGAGTGGGCCTTGCAGCCGCTGGCCAACCTGCTGGCTAGGACGGTCACCGTGGTGAAGCACCGAGCCCCTCCGGTCACTGCCCGACCCTGCTCCAACTATGGGCATGGTCAGAGGTGAGATGAGCATGGTCGTCATGGTCAGACCCGGCTCTGAGCATGCCTTGAGTGGTTAGAGCCGCGCCTGACCATGGTATGAGGAGATATGAGCATGCTCATCGTGGGTCTAGTCATGGTTTCCGTTTCCGCTCCGGACCTCTGACTGACGTCGACGTCAGAATGTTGACATGGGGTGCCTCCTCTTAAGCCGAAGCACATCGGGAGGTCGGTCGGACGATCGGTCGGACGATCGGCAGCCTTCTTAAAAACGCCGAAAAAGCGTTTCAAAAGCACTGACATGAATTCAAAAGCACATTTCTAGTGCAAAGATGTACTGCGGAACCCATTTCAATGCCTTTGAAATGAGTTTTCGGCGTTTTTAAGTAGGCTGCCGGTCGTCCGACCGATCGACTGACCGACCGACCTCCCGATGTGCTTCGGCTTAAGAGGAGGCACCCATGTTGAAATGCTGTAGCGACGCTCCGTGTTATCAGAAAAGTATTGTAAAGGACTTACTGACCATCGGTGGCCTTATTAACGAAGAATAGGAAGGTAAGTCATGTCATATTTACTCGCGGTATTCTTTTTTATGAAGAAAACGATTTGAAGGATGGAAAATCTTGTTAGGTGACCAAAGGCCTATTTTGGGCGAGGCTCCACTTTTTTAGTCTTTGCTTTATCTTTCATTCCAATCTGTCTCAAACTGAATTCTTAATTGTAGAGTATCTGTTTAAGTTTATGAAAACGGTTGGTGTGAAGTGAAAAAGTTTACAACTAACCTGCACTATAAACATTATAGAAACTAACCTCAACTTGACTTTGCACATCCTTGTTTTGAATCCATATTTAATGTATGTTTACCTAATAATTGTTCAATTTGAATTTTTTTTATGTCCTAGAACTTGCCAAAGTCATGTCTTGGGACTGTCTTGCTATGAGGAAATAAGCATGAAACTTTGGTTATGACTCTGCAACTCTGGACAAACCCCGCAGCAGCTGCTAAACCTATTTTTATAAAATATGGAATCAAATTTGCCAGTGCAGCATACAAATTTCCATCTTCTTATTCTGTGGGCTAAATTTACAACATGTAAGTGTTCTGTACTCTCATTTTATTACAATTAATCTGACTTTTGTCTTCCGTTGTTTATTTGATTTGATTTTCTTTGTTTCAGGCTTCTGACGCAGAAAAATAATGAAAGTTTGCCTTCGATTAATACACTGGACACTAGTCTGATGTTTTGGCTTCCTCGCAGCAGCTGCTAAACCTATTTTTTTTTAAATTATGCAACCAAACTTGTCAGTAGAGCATACAACTTTGCATCTTCTTATTCTGTGGGCTAATTTTACAACATGTAAGTGTTCTGTACTCTCATTTTATTACAATTAAGCTGACTTTTGTCTTCAGTTGTTTATTTGATTTCATTTTCTTTGTTTCAGGCTTCTAAAGCAGAAAAATAATGAAAGTTTGCCTTCGATCAATACACTAGACACCCGTCTGATGTTTTGGCTTCCCCGCAGCAGCTGCTAAACCTATTTTTTTAAAAATTATGCAACCAAATTTGCTAGTAGAGCATACAACTTTCCATCTTCTTATTCTGTGGGCTAATTTTACAACATGTAAGTGTTCTGTACTCTCATTTTAATACAATTAAGCTGACTTTTGTCTTCAGTTGTTTATTTGATTTCATTTTCTTTGTTTCAGGCTTCTGACGCAGAAAAATAATGAAAGTTTGTCTTCGATCAATACACTGGACACCAGTCTGAAGTTTTGGCTTCCACGCAGCAGCTGCTAAACCTATTTTTTTTAAAATTATGGAACCAAATTTGTCAGTAGAGCATACAACTTTCCATCTTCTTATTCTGTGGTCTAATTTTACAACATGTAAGTGTTCTGTTCTCTCATTTTATTACAATTAAGCTGACTTCTGTCTTCAGTGGTTTATTTGATTTTATTTTCTTTGTTCCAGGCTTCCAAATGCATAGGTTTTCCGAAAATTGGCCTTCGGTTAAGAAACTGGACACACCGTAGCATAAACTTTTTTGACTACTGTTCTTGGCATTTCTTTGTTTATGAATTAAAAATATAACTGGTTCCTTTGAGTTGTTTTGTTTACTTTTTGCCCTCATAGCTGAGCTAATGCTAGACCCCATGCTCATTTGGGCATATGGCCATGCTCATATGGGCATGCTCATATGATCACCATTTAATACCATGCTCAGACAACCATCATGGTCATAGTTGGAGCAGGGGACCGGTAAGCAGGGCACCCGCGACGCGCCCCATCGTGGTAGGAAGGGTCGACTCGATCCGCGAAGACGGGAGGACTGAAACCTACTACGCCCCGGTGCAGCTCACCTCCCCCCTCGTCTACTCCCCGGGCCCGGACACGGAGGGGGGAGGGGGCCCAGGGAGGGCCGGCGACTTCATCGGCCCTGTCGGGGGCGACCGCGAACGGGCGGAATACGGTTGCTGGGATCGAGCCCATCACTGGGCAGGGAAGCCCCCCCCCCTCCCCCTTCCTCGCCCCCGCAGAGCAGCCCCCCCTCGCCGCTACTGACGCTGGCGGGGAGCTGGACTGGATGCAGGAGGAGATGGAGGAATACCCCCCGGCGAGACCGGCGTCGATCAGCACCCGAGAGGGGACACTCGGTGTGGGAGAGAGGCGTATGAGCGCTGCGACCCACTCTACCGCGGGACAGGCTAGCCAACCCCGGGCGCGGCTCGGGTTTCCGGAACCGGGAGGCGCCGGGGGCGGGGTGGAGGCAGGGCGGGCGGGGAGGAGGGGCAGCGAGGGACGCCCCGGCGCGCGGCCGACGTTCTCGGTGGCCACCTGGAATGTAAGGGGTTGCTCCAGGCGGGCCAAGATGGACCTAATCGACGCGGAGCTCTACAGGCAGGGGATCCACATGGCGGTGCTCCAGGGGAGGCCGCGGAGTGGCCGTCCTAGTGAGGAGGAACCACCCCGACGTACAGCTTGTGTCATATGCATTCCCGGCCGACAACATCATGACGGCGGAAGTGAGGCTGGGGGAGGCGTCCTTCAACGTGGTTACTGCCCATGTCCCAACAGACACCAACATCCGGCAAAGGAACTCCCTCGCCTAACTTTCAGGGGCAAAATATGACTAAATTTCGGCCCAAATTGGCAAGAGTTTTAGTTTGTAGGCCGCTACAGCCACTCCAAGTCCACCCTGTCAGCATGGCGGGTGTCCCCACCACTAGGCAAGCCCCATGAACAGAAATGAGATGCCGAGTGCAATTTGCCTACCTCACAGGGGCATCAAATTGTGGATTTTTTCGAAAATCTATCAATAGTGGTGTCTCTTGGGGCCTCTGGGCACTCAGATGGGCACTCTTTCACCCGATTCGGTACCCGCACTACGTGATATGAACAAACAATAGGAATGGACGTTGCTGACGCGAGGAACCGCAACCACGCAAGGCCACAAAAAAAGCCATCAAAATGAAGGAATTTTCTAAATCTTCACGTTTTTCTGGTCCTGGGAGGTAGGCATGAGGTGCTCAACAGTCAATTCCTATTGTTTGTTCTTATCACGTAGTGCGGGTACCGAACCGGGTGAAAGGGTGCCCATCTGAGTGCCCAGTGCCCAGAGGCCCCAAGAGACACCACTATTGATAGATTTTCGAAAAAATCCACAATTTGATGCCCCTGTCAGGTAGGCAAATTGCACTCGGCATCTCATTTCTGTTCATGGGGCTTGCCTAGTGGTGGGGGCATCCCGCCATGCTGACAGGGTGGACTTGGAGTGGCTGTAGCGGCCTACAAACTGAAACTCTTGCCAATTTGGGCCGAAATTTAGTCATTTTTTGCCCCTGAAAGTTAGGCAAACCAAAAAGAGGGTTGGACATATTTTTTTTCGTAATAAGCATTCAAAAACGAACAAATCCCCGTTTCGTTTTTGAAAATCGGTCAACAAATGACCAAGTTACGATTTTTTTCTATTAATGGCACTGTTAAAAACTTTGAGGGCTTTTTGAGGAGGTCCTAAATAGCATTTTTTCGAAAAAGGAAAAAACACGTAATTTATTTTTCTCAATGTAGAATCCAAATCCGAGCAACTTCATTTTTTTTTGGACCACCCTACCCCACCCCTGCTTCCAGGCGCCTACCCTCAACGAGGAGCGAGGTCGCCCGCAAGGCCGCCGAGCGGTGCGACCTCGTCTATGAGGCCGCACGCCGCCGACACCACACCGTCATGCTGGCGGCTTTGGAGGGTGTAAGGGAGTATGGGGCGATTTGTAACAGGGGCGATTCGTAACAAATGCGTTTATTAATTTAAGTGGAGGGAGCAGAGGAAAATCTGAGTATGGCCCCTCTTTCGCTTCAAGTACAGGGTCCTTGAACAATCGAAGCGGATGTGATCGGTGCTCAGGTAAAGTTTTGGAGGGCGTCTGAAATATAGAGTACACCGAAATTTCGGGAAACAGGCAAATCTTTTATTTTGAGTTCTAGGAAGTTTCTGTCTGAGGCTCCCCAGGTATGAATCACCATCGAAGTACCGTCGGGGCCTTGAAGCGTGACCCCTTTACAATGTAAACACGTGGCATAAGTTGCTTTTACTTTGTCCAGTGATAGTTAGGGACGGATTTCTTGCGTAACAGGCATTTGGGGTGATTCGTAACAGACCCGTACAAAAACAAGATTTAAGTAGTTTTTGCTGTAAAATGCTTGAATTATTTCTCGAATCATCTGCTGTTTTATTCCAATACATTTACACAGCTAGAAATGCATTTTAGAGCGAGTTATTCTATGCTTTCCTCTAAAATTGATAAAAGTGAGGTTAGGATTGACATAGCCTATCAGTTAATGCTAAGGCGGTCAACGGCAGCTTGTAATGTAGATTTTTAGACGTCTGCAGGACACCCGAAGAACAACTGGTGGAGGAGATAACATTCCCGACGATGTTTCATTTAATGTGTAGGATGTTATGAAAAGCCCCATGGCTGTTACAAATCACCCCATGCTGGGGCGATTCGTAACAGCATGCAAGGGTTTGGGAAACGTCTAAGATTTCAAAGATTACGGACTCCAGATTGATCCCATGGAGCTGCACAGCCTAGATGAAGGGCCAGACTGCTCAACTGGCACAAGTATGACACCGATATGCAGAATGTTCTTAATTTTGTATAGAGAATTCCGAAATCTGTTACAAATCGCCCCATACTCCCTTAAGTCTTGCTTCCTTAATCCGCTTTGCTGCACGCTGTTTTCATTTCTTACGCGCGTGGCTCGTCTACACAGGGGTAATTCTTTCCCAAGTCACCCGAGGTCCCGAAATCGATGTCTCGGATTTCGACGAAACTTTGTGGGTGTGTTCCCTATGTAGCAAAGAGCTCCAGAAAAAATTTTCAACTTTTTTGGCCGGCTCAAAAAATTTTAATCACGTATTTTGTAAAAAACACTGAAACCTTCACTAAAAATTTGTTTGTTGCCTGAGGGCGACCTGCCCGGTGGATTTTTCTTCTTTTCATGGTACTGAAAAAAAAGTCGCCGAGAGCCACTTCAAAAGTCACTTGTTCCAGGAGATATGGACCAAAAAATTCGTTTTTCGCGAATACCCAAAAAATGCATCCGAATTTTTTGATGATAATTTTTTTTTAGGAAGGTCCTATGGTGGTCTATCACCCTTATTGGTTTTGGGTTTAGCCAATGGAAAACCGAATAAAAATCGCGTTTTTTTTTCGTTTTTTTCGCAGTTTTTGCCCCATAGTATCGCCATTGTAAGTCTGACTTTATGGGCGCCATTAGACTTTTTTTTCGCCTTTCCAAGACGAATCGATTGATATACATTGAAGTCAAATCGGAGTATTTTGAAAAATTGCCCTTTTTCCGATTGGGATCCAACTAATTCCAGACGCGTAAAAAAGGCGATTTTTCAAAATACTCCGATTTCAACTTATATCAATCGATTCGTCTTGAAAGGGCGAAAAAAAAAGTCTAACGGCGCCCATTAAGTCAGACTTAAAATGGCGATACTATGCGCAAAAACTGCGAAAAAGACGAAAAAAACGCGATTTTTATTCGGTTTTCCATTGGCCAAACCCAAAACCAATAAGGGTGATAAACCACCGTAAAACCTTCCTAAAAAAAATTATTATCAAAAAATTCGGATGCATTTTTTGGGTATTCGCGAAAAACGAATTTTTTGGTCCATATCTCCTGGAACAAGTGACTTTTGAAGTGGCTCTCGGCGACTTTTTAGCAGATGATACCTTTGCACCTTTACCTTAAAATACATCTAAAACTACAAGACACATAAAGGTTTCAGCTAGCTTTTACTCGAGAGTCCAGAAACCAAGTGCGTATCCTAACAATATAATAGGGGCTGGCCGCCGGGGCGGGCTGGTGAGTCTGTCGCTGCGGCGCAGCCTGCGCGGAATTCAACAATCCCTCCGGTCTAGGCTCTGCCCCCCGCGCTGCGGCTTCAACAATCCCTCCGGTGTAGGCTCTGACCCGCGCTGCCGCATGGACTCGGGCTCGGGCAGGCCTCGGCTCGGCTCGTATAAAATACTATCTTTGGAATGAACCCATACAACTCCGTAGAAGAAAACCAAACGAGTATCATCTGCTTTCATTAACGTTCGTTGAATGAGATTTTTTTTTCAGTACCATGAAAAGAAGAAAAATCCACCGGGCAGGTCGCCCTCAGGCAACAAACAAATTTTTAGTGAAGGTTTCAGTGTTTTTTACAAAATACGTGATTAAATTTTTTTGAGCCGACCAAAAAAGTTGAAAATTTTATCTAGAGCTCTTTGCTACATAGGGAACACACCCACAAAGTTTCGTCGAAATCCGAGACATCAATTTCGGGACCTCGGGTGACTTGGGAAAGAATTACCCACAGTTCGAGAGCAAGGAACGCCGGCTGCGGCCCACACTGCGAGAAAAGATCACGGTAAATCCTGTACTGATTACTCCAGACTTCACCGTGCTTTTTTTAACAGGCAATACCGTCGTTTTTTACAGGCAACACCGTACTTATTTTACAGGCAACGCCGTACTTATTTTACAGGCAACGCCGTACTTTTTTTACAGGGAATCCCGTACTTTTTTACCCGGCAATCCCGTACCTTTAATGCCTATCAAAAACTGCTTTAATTTTTTTCAGTCGGTCGACCCTTGTTTTTCAAGATCCTGATGTACGTAACTGCTGAAGTCGGACTCCTGGACCCCCCTTCCGACCACTCGTTGAAAAGGTCTTGACGATACCTATCGAAAGGTGCAATAAAATTTTTCAGTCGGTCGACCCCCTTTTTTCAAGATCCTGATGTGGACAATTCTTGGGAGCGGCCTTTGTTGTGACCAGATCAAGTCCTTCCTACGGCATGGACTGTACGAAAGAACGGTAACTTCTGTTAAAAAACTACGAAATATTTTGTAAAACAAGTACGGTAAATACTGTAGACTGTACGGTGGATACTGGTTTTTGAAGTACGGTAAAGTTTGGCAAAAAAATTATCCAGGATTTACCGTCATTTTTTCTCAGAGTGCAAGCCGACCGGCCCTGACGAGGCACCATGCCAGCCCACGGCGAGTCCTTCATCTTCTCTTTCCTGCAGGCACACTCCACTCTGTAGCGTGCTTTGTGGCAGACTCCCAGGTGGAGCATGCCATACGTTTTTAAGTTTCTAGATTGAGCCCCCGTCTGAGATGCAAGACATTATATCAGTGACCACTATTCGCAACCGATATTATGTCTAGCAGGTCGACATGCACAATCCGGTCTGCCGTGTGTTGACAGGTGAGCGATTCTCACGTTTCGGGGTAGTTTTGGCGTCTCTGATTTGCCGAAGTGAGAAATATCCAATTAAGTTTTGCTGATTATTGGGGTCCAGGATGATACTAGAGTTATGGCAATGGTATTTATAGTAAAGACCTTGTACTACCTCCCTAAAAACATGAGCCATAAGGTATCCCCATACGTTTTAGTGGGTGTTTTGATCACGGAAATTACGTAATCACGGAAGTTACATAGTGTGAAAATCGGCTTTAACGGCTGACTCGGGCTTGCTGTGGCTTAAAAGTTGTTCCAGGGCTAAATGATACTCTAAGCCCGACATTTAAGCGGAAATTTTTTTCACCTAGTGCTGCTGCAACATTGAGTAAAGGGTGCCACGGAAGTTACAGGTAAATTGTTGATACACGCCATTTCATTGAGACCGTGTACAGCATCTTAGATTTCCGCGACCCATGCAATTATATCCCAGGGACTCCACTTTGATGGCTTGTGTCATGGAAAGTTAAAAGTTTGGCTTGGGGAGAAGTCCAGAGCTGCCTTTTCGAAATTTGTGTAGTGAAATTGAATATGCGGTGGACATTTTTCGTTGCAGCATAAGTACCTTTGAAAGAAGTCTGGCGTATTGATCTTCGGTTGAGATTAGCTCGAGACATGCCAAGCTTCGAATCCCCGTCGACAGTTGGCAGCGTTTTCGAACCACACCGCCACACTGGGGGCGGAAATTTCGAGTTTGTTCTCTTTGGACAATCACGGAAGTTACATTTAGGGTATTCCAAACGCTACGTAGACCAATCCAACGAACGTAAGCTTTTCGAAATGTGTGCGTTTAGTGGGCAATGGCCCTCCCTAACATCAGAAACAAACCCCATGTCGATATCTGCACTCGTTTGGGCACAGGAGTCAGAAGAAACGAAACTACCCCGAAACGTGAGAATCGCTCAGGTCAGTACTGAGCAACAGCTGAGGAAAGCCGTGGTGAGCGTCATGTATCATTCGCGCCGCTGCCTCCACGCTACAAGCAACCGCCTCCTCTGGAGCAACAGCTGGATTTCGGCCCGTTCCATCGCCGGGTGGTTCAGCAGGTGCGCGAAGAAATGGCGGCTGCTGAACGGCAGCGGCAGGAGGCGGTTGAGGAGCAGGTTGAGGCCAAGCCTAGCGGGACCAGCGGGTGAGGCATCGCCGCTCCGCTGACTTGTCCTCTGCTTTCCGGGCCCACACGAGTGTTGTCTTTATGGCCCCTTCTTTGCCAGGCCGCCGCAGCATGATTGCAACGCCCAGCAGTGATCTGCCGCACCGCGCTGGCTGCGCGCTGCTCCGGGCCGTCCCGGGCCGTGAGAGGTACGTGAGAATCCACGTCGTCTCTCTCGCACTCAAGGGGCGCCGTATCGGTACGGCTGCTCCTGCCCCCAGGTGGCTACGGCACCACTCCCCGTTGGACGGACGCCTTGCTCTCGCGTCCTCGGTGCTGCTCGGTCGTGTGGGGCCGAGGGCGTCGCCGGTGGCCGGGGCCCGTGCATTCGTCGCTCACGAAACATGCCGTGTGGTGGCCACGCGGGGCCACATCCGTCGCTGCGGCTCGCACGGGCACGCGAGGGACCCAGCATGACAGGGGCCAGGGGCCCACGGGTCCGTGTTCGCCTGGACGCGCAAAGTCAAGGGTGGCTGGTCAATGACGGGGCGTTCAATGTTAAATGTTAATTTTGTCTTTCTTTCCCCTTTTAAGATTCTGGCAGTAGCTGCGTCGCACCCTGGAGACATCCCAGGATCTCCTCGCACGGTTTTCGCGGCATAGCAGCTTCGAGTCAGTCTAGACGGCCCCGGCTGCTGCTCCATCGCCTCCGGCCGAGGCCGCCAAGCCAGGCAGCTACATAGCAAAGTTGTGCTGAGATACATCTGGTGGTTTCAACTGCCTTGATTTTTTAGGAAATGGGTGAGCCGTCCTCACTAAACTAGATACAATCATCAGCTGGTTTCTCCTCCACTTGATTATGAATTTGCCTCCGAATTTTATTGGTGCATGGAGTAGACGGGCTGCACTCCCCATGAAGGCTTTTGCTCACTGCAAGTTTGAATTGCTTCAATTAATACTTAGACTTAGAATTAGTCTTGTGTGTATGCTATTCGTATTGTTTAGAGAATATCTTGTCAAATTGTTCATTCTAACATTTTCAACTATTTTTTTTTAAATTTATGACCTGCTTGTTAGAAAGTTCCATTTGACGAGGTGACAAGGAACTGTACAGTCAAACTAGAAACAATTAAATTACTAGCCTATTCAAAATCCCTCAATTGATTTGTGTGTTTGATTTTAAAGGTTTGCTTGTTTTGATTTAATTTGTAATTTATACAAAACTTTTAACAAGATATTAAATAACTAACTAATTCAATTACAACAGTCCATCTTCGGAAGTTAAATAGCGTGATATTCTGTCTCTCAGTAGAGAATGAGCCGAAACGTTGGTGGTGGGAGGGGTTTATTGGACAGAGTACAAACGGGAGCGTCCTCCTGGTACGAGTGGTGCCGGCCGTCTGGCAACAATCGCCCCGCGCGGCGCCAGGCCCGTGCCCGAACAATGGCACCCCGGGAGGGCCGGAGCAAAGCCAAAGCCGAGTAACTTCGGTCAAGTCCCAAATATCACAATAGGCTTCCTCGACATCCCTGGGCAGCACGACGCCTAGGCGCAATGCATCCCCCCGGATACAAAGAGCCTAGGCGAGGAGTATCCCCTCGACCGGCCCGAGGGAGATACAAAAAGCGCAATGCACCCCCCCTCCCCCCCGATGCAAAAATTTCAATGCTAATAGCACTGCAAGGTGTTCCTATTGTCACATTTGGCTATTTTGAAATAGCCATGTATTGGACCATGCCAGTGCCAACTGTTCAATGATTATGAGACAATCAAAAAATTTTTAAGTGCGCATGTGCTAAATTCAAACTAACCAATAGAAAAGAGTTCTGGCCGAACCTGATTCAGTTAACACTATGACTAGGCGACGTGTTGTGCATCCTCGTCCGGCCGGCGGGGGATACAATAGGCCTCGGCAAAAAGTACCCCGGGGAACATTTCGCCTAGCCGCATTGTAGCCGGGGTACAATTCGCCTGGCACCTAGGCGCATTGTACCCCTGGGTACATTGAACCTAGTCGTCATGTACCCCAGGGTACCATGGCCCTAGGCGTTGTGTACCCGGGGATACTCTGCGCCGACGGGTACAGTTCGCAGGGCGCCGTCGTGTCGCCCACACTGTACGCCCTCAACGTGTCCGACATGCCCAACCCTCGGAACGTGATCGTGTACCAGTACGCGGACGACACCCTGACGGCCGCCACGGCCAGGACCATCCAGGAGGCCGCCCAGCGCATCAACGACTACCTGGCCAGGCTGGGGCGCTGGTGCCGCAAATGGAAGACGAAGATCAACGACCTGAAGAGCGAAGCCATGATTGTCCGCGCCGTGCAGCCCGCCGGACAGGTGTTCCCGGTGCTGACGATGACGTCATCCCCTTCAAGGACGTCATCAAGTACCTGGGCATCTACGTCGACCGGAACCTGAACTTCGAGGCGCACGCCGCGCACCTCAAGGAGTGGGGCATCAAGAAGACGGCGGCCCTGAGCAAGTGGGTCATGCAGTGCAAGAAAAAGTGTGAATAGTACAACAAATGGCCTGTACAAACAGACCTGTACAATAAAAGAACAACAGGGATTGTAGAAAGTACTTCGAGAATTGTACAAACCACAACGAGGCCTGGACTGCGCAGCACTTGTGATCAGGCGCGGATCTGGACATCTACACTCTCAGCCGTTTACTGACTATTTCTCATTAGCATACGCATTTCTGTAAGCAACCATAATACTTAGTATTTTTTGTCAGTATTACTTAGCAATTACTAATTACTGTACTGATATTGCCGTTTTCTTAGTAAATTACAAAGAAATTTTTAAGTATTTAAGAACTAAATACTAAGTATTATGGTTGCTTACAGAAATGCGTATGCTAATGAGAAATAGTCAGTAAACGGCTGAGAGTGTATCCCTTTTTTTTTTATTTTAAGGGGGAAGGGGGGCAACCGTGGTGGGTTGCCTACTTTCAGGGGCCGCCGGACGAAGACAAGCAAGGGCAATGAGGGTTTTTCTGTCTGCGTGTATGCGCGTGTGTGTGTGTGTGTGTCAGTGCGCACTATTCCTCCAGGCCAAGGTAGGTGTATACGCCAGGCGTGGATTGTCGAAACTGGTGCAGCATCGCGAAGCCTGTTACGATAAGACACGGTCTGGCGTACACCTACCTTGTTAACACACTATTGAATGAAATAAGGGGAGTGATAAATGTAAACTGTTTGAGAGCGAAGCAAGCTCAGAAAATTTGAGGCGTTCTGGGGATCATTTGGTGGTAAGCGTGTGCGAGCGAAGCGAGCGCAGAAAATTTGCGTTCCTTAGGACTTTTGAGAGTGGTAAAAGCGTTATTTGTTTGTCATGAACAACTATGACAAAAGTGTTAATGTCGCACATAGCAAGTTTGCTTTCATGCTGGGAACTGATTTGGAAACATGGCTGGAGTCTATACCAGATTCAACAACTACAATCAATGAGGTATGAATTGTGATCTTCAGAAAAAAATTGAATAGTTGATGTATAGTTATAGACATTTTGGTTTTTTTTCCAGGTTGTTGTAGGTGATCCACCAGCATCTCCTGAGATATTTGTAGACACAACCACCATGTTTAAAATTCCAGTGTTCAGAAAGCAGAAATGGGTACGTATAATTACTATAGCATTCTCTGTTTTTGAACAATTTCATTGTTCATGTGTTTCCTTGCAGACCTTTGATCCCTACAAAAATATTGTCGATGCTAAGGTCAGACAGACTGTTTACAACAATTATGCTGTTGAAGAAAGTATGCCATCTACAAGTGCTGTAAAGCCCCCATTTAAGCTGCCTGACCTAAATCTGAATCAACAGAAAGCAATGGATATTATTGTGGAACACTTGGGCCCACCTGATAATTGGGGACCATTAGCTCAAACCTATCTAGTTGGTTTCTTAGATGAAAATGTGTCTTATAGCAAGAGATTCCCAGCTATAATTTTTGCTATTATTAATGGGGGGGGAACCTCTCTCTCTCTCTCTCTCCTTCTCCAGAAATTTCTGAACTCTCGTTGTGGTTTTTTCTTGGAGTGAGTGCAGGACCGGCATGTCCGCCGAAACCAAACTGGTGCTGTACAAGACGCCTGATCCTGACCAAGCTGCGGTACAGCCTGCCCGCCTGGCAGAGCATTAGGCAGGCGCCCTGGGAGGCGCTGCTGACGCTGGAGAGGTTATGGATCAGGTACATCACGGGCCTGCCGTACGAGACCAACCGGTACGACTTGTACGACGCCCACGCCGACATCAACCTGCAGGCCCACGCCGTGAAGGTGCGCGAGGACTTCCGCCAGAAGGGCGAGCACCACCCCAAGATCCTGGTGCGCAAGCTGCTCAACCCGCTGCCGAACGGCACCCGGCGCTACGCTCTCGACGCCATCGTCGTGGGCGCGCCGCAGAACCCGCAGCCCTAGCGGCGACGAAAAGTGTCAACCTGTACCTCTTGTAATATTGTATTGTATCTGTCTGTAACTGCTCCTGACCATAGGACCACCTTATTCTATTGTATCCTGCCCTCATTAGAGCTGTGCTCTCTGGGCAGCCAAGCATAACGAATAAAAAATAAAAACATAAAAAAAATTCCAATGCTAACGCATTGCACGGTGTTCCGGTTGTGGAAATAATGTAAGTTAATGAAAGATTTGAAGTTAGAAATGCGAAGAAAGCAGTAAATTTTATTTGTTAGGTTGGCAACAAAAGAGAACTGCTGCCTTTAAAAGCAAGCCAAACAACCCAACCTCAGCAACAATGGAGAGGCAGTTTCAATGCGCGACTACTTGTTTTTTTCAGCCTCGCGATTTTCGAAAGGGCGCAGACGCCGGGAAAATTGTTGCCAATCCCCGAAAATCTATTTATTCTGTCTTTTGTGCTGCGAACCTTTTACTAATGACAGATTTGAATGATGTTTAAATGTCTTGTCAGTGTGCAATGAGTGAACATTGGCATTTTCGAATTTTACGGCGTTTTCATTTCTTTTTATCAGGGAGTTTAAATTTTGACAGTTGGTACGATGGCAGTGAGACGTTGTCATGGAGACTTTTTCTTCGTGTTTTAACTATTTTCTCAGAAGATAGACTATTTCTTGTCACTTTGATGAGGCAGGAGGTTTAGTTTTGAGGAGGGGCACATTTTTTCTTCGAAACGTTTCTGCAAAATGTGAACGGATAAGGGTGCTTGATTGTTGCAAATTTATCTTTTAGTCGTTTACGAAAAATTTCCACGATAAATTTTTTAGATTTTCTGGACTTTTTATTGTATTATGAAAAGGATTAATATGGCGGGAGCGAAATGTCCATTCTGGGGGGTCCGTAGAAGAAGAATTCTGAGCCGTCCCGGGCAATAGGGGTCCTCCTTCGTCGGAACCCCTAAAAATAATAACTGGAAGTTTCCTGATTTTTACAACAACATAATATTAATTGTTATATTTTTCTGTCTTTTTAGTTGAACTCAATATAGCTTGTCACTTGACCCACTCCGTCCCCTCAACTCATCGTTGTCCACTGCAAATGCAAAGGGGTTCTAAAGTACATTTTTTAGCGATACAATTGAGTATCGCCAATAAACGGCCTTACGGAAAAGTATTGCCTTCAGAACGGCGGTACACAGAAGTATCGCCAAAATTTGGCGACGTGATTTGAGCACCAGCACCAAGGGAGACTTGTAACCAGTGGTGCTTTCGAGGCCATACAGGGCCATACGGCGTATGGCCTATAACCGAAATCGGAGGTACCGAATGGGTTATAAAAGTTCCCAGGCCATACGGTGGCATACCCGGCCATATGGTCCCCAAATCCAGGTGCTGGTTTTTCCCGGCCGGCCGACTCAGGAGCGCGAGGCGGGAGATCAGCGGCGGGCCCGGACGGGGCAGGACGGGGTTTTCCAGCGTCCAGGATGGCGGACAAGCGAAAGGATGTCACTCCGCCGAAGCCCCCTCCATCGGGGGCTCCGCGACTTGGAACCCCGAAGGTGCTAGGTGTTCTGTTTGCCATACGGGCCATACGGTTCACGACTGTACCGCTCGACCGTGGCATTGTTTACTGCCCACCAGACTCCATCGATTCGGAGTTTTTTCCCGCCTGTCTGCTGCCTAACCTGCAGCAGCCGACCCTGCCCCGCCAAATCCCGACCTTGCTGGCGCGCCTCATCCTGCCCACGTCCCATTACCGGCCTCTCCTCAGTCCCTGCAGTCTTGCCGTAATGTGTCACCTGCACCAGCGCCCAAGACCGTGCCCGCCTCGCAGTTCAAGCCAGCCATCTCCACAGCGACTTGTACGCCAGACCGTGTCTTGTTGGAACAGGCTTCGCGATGCTGCGCCAGTTTCGACAATCCAAGCCTGGCGTATACACCCACTTTGGCGCTGCTTTCCTAGAACAATCGTCGAAGTGGGCGTCATACCCTTAAAATGGCATTTGGTGATCAAAATCTACACTGATGGGACTTAACTGTGGGTTGGGGGTCGAAAGGAAATAGCAGATTAAAGCCCTACTCCTCGTCTATCTTCAGAGGTTTGAAAATCTAAGTTCGAATCTTGTTATACATGGTAGGTGTAAGCCAGACCGTGCCTTGTCGTAACAGTTCGCGTGCTGCGCCATTTCGACAATCCAAGCCCGGCCGTTTACACCCAACCTTGGCCTGGCGTAACCTGCCTTCGGCGCTGCCTTTTCCCAGAACAATTGAAATGGGCGTCATCCCCTCAAAATTAGCATTTGGTGATCAAAATCTACACTGATGGGACATTTAAATTTTGGGTTGGGGGTCAAAAAAATGAGATTATACTCCTCGTCATTTTAGACCTTTAAAAAAAACAAAGATACGAAATCTTTGTCAACAGGTAGGTTGAACCGTACCTAAAAGGTTGCGCTTTTGCGCCGTTTACAATGTCTTTTGATTGACACCGACCTTGGCCTCTGCCAACCTGCCTTTGGGGGAGTGCCTTCCTGGCAGCCTTTAAATGGGCGTATCCCCTTCTTTGGGCAAATCTAAGGGGGGCTAATGTTCGCGGGCAGAAGGGATATTTTGTATGCACCCTGGTGCAATTTTTCCCTTTTTGGTTTTTTTGGCCCGGGAAGGGGGGGGGGGTTTTTTTTAACCCCCTATTTTTTTGGGGCCCAAAATTTTGCGACACAATCTGCAAGACTAAGGTCAAAAGGTTTCCGCTAGAAAATATATTCTTCGGGAAAAAGACGCTGGCCCCGTCGACGTCACCGGGGATGACGAAGAGCTGCCATCTTCCTTCACGTGGGATTTGTCCGAAGTCGTCGTGTCATCATACTTTTGCTTCATGTGTCACGGGATTTTTGAAGCGTCGACAACCAGAAAAGTCCACCTGCTTGCGTGTGGCAGGAAGCAAAAAGTGGACACACATCTCATCCTCGTGGCCAGGAAATGTTGTGTCCGAGGCACGTAAGGGCGAATTACAACATTCAGATAATATAAACGTTGAGTGTATTCCAGATAGAAGATACAGGTATGTAGGGTAACCCAGGTGGAACACGAATGTCATGATGATGTCATGATGACGTCATACTGACTGATTTTAGTCATGAAAGGGTCTGTGTCAAGGAGGTGACATGGGAATGACACATTAATGACCCTCATGTACTTTCCCCAACTTTTGCTCCTACGTGCTCATAAAAGTGTCCGAATACCTAAGAGTTCAACAAAAGTATATTTTTTTCGGTTGAAACAAAATTTTGGGTACATGTCAAATTTATGTCATGTTGACGTCAGTGTTCTAATTAGCAAAACTGCCGCTAGGTGTCGCACGGAGAACCGTAATTACTCTTCGGTTCGTATTGTCCATAAAAATAATGTGAAAGATGGAAATTTTTGCTTTTAAGTAATTTTTCGATTAGAGTGATGTGTATTCTAGCCGTCGGCAATGAAACAATAAAAATGACGTATCATTTAAACGAAAAACATATGGTTTCTGGTCGCCTCTCGCTGACATCTGCCGTCTGTGGTTGGGTTGGGTCAACGGGTCCTCGCCCTCCTTGCAAGTTGTGAGTCCGTAAGGACGCATGACGGAGACACCATCCATGGTGGTATCCATGGTGGTATTTCCAATTTTTTGGCCTTAGAGGGGGGTGTCCTCTTCTCCCTCAGAACAGAACTTATTTCTTTAAGTCGGTAATGTTAGTTGGTGTCGGCCGAGGTCATATTTACGTCAGTGGGACATCATCAGTATGTCATGAAATACTCTGCTCGATAGCCACTTTGATGTCATTATGACCTCTTCCGGCATGACTAAAATCAGATATCATCGTGACATCATCCTGACATTGGTATTCCACCTGGGAAAGTGCCGAACATGGATCGGGGTACCAATCATGGATTATTTTTGTAGGCGAGCCCGTACTGCCAAACCAATCGACCAATTTGATATTTTCAAAGTTTTTCATTTGGTCTACACATTAGACTACAAGAATCACGCGTGGGGGGATGATCAATCCTACTGTTACCCTTACAATATGCAAATGAAAAAGTGCCTCTGAAAAAGGGTCCGAAAACGGCCTGGTTTCAGGTTAGGAATAAATTCAAATCGTTGTTACAGACGATCCATTCATCAGAAATGTCTCCAAATTTTTTCGTGGCACCTTTAGAGTGTGCCCTTTCAAAATTTAGACGGCAGGAAGTTATCGGAACGCCCCTGTCAAAACGCGAGGGGGGGGGGGTGATCCATGTTTGGGTCAGACCCAAATATGGATCACTAAAATCAGTGAAATTTCAAATCCCTATAAATTTCAAAGTATTTGTTATAAAATGCTCTGTTCTTGAGAGGAGGTTGTCTTTGTGGTCGTCTTAGAACGTATCGAAGAAAATTTGCGTCATAGCTTGTTTGAGCTGAAACACAGGACATTCCTGAAAAGTGATCCATGTTTGGTAACCTTACCCGACACTGACACACAGGAGGACGTACGTCTGACCAGGACGCGTCCGGAACGTTTACTAAGGCAGGCAGGATGGCGGAACGCCAAAGTGGAAGGGGCACCGTCTGGTGCGCATGCGCGGAGGGCATGCGAGCAATCTTAAAGGAGCAGAGCTCCGGCTCGGTGATGAGCCAGCTAATAGCGGGCGGTGAGGGCTCACACAGCAGGAAAGGTTTTGCACGTGTTGCCGCACTGCCGAAAATTAGTGTCAGATACGGAGCATGCTACGGCGTTCCGTATACCCCCTGAAATGGTGATACGGACACCTGCCGTACTACCCCTTCCATAAGAGCCTGTGCTTTGAAAGGCGTGGTACGGAAATTTAACGGAAAATGTACCGCTAATTTTACACCGGAGGTTGCCGTTTCGGTTTTCCGTTTGTGAACAAGTCCAAAATGCTCTACGGACCGTAAGGAACGGACGCTCCGTAACTCAAAGTTCTGTTACGGATAACGTGTGACGGCCAGTCCGTATCCCTACGGAGTGACCGTTTCATGCGTTTCGTCAGAGAATTTTGCGTTACGGAGCGTCCGTTCCTGACGGTCCGTAGAGCATTTTGGACTTTTTCACAAACGGAAAACCGAAACGGCAACCTCCGGTCTAAAATTAGCGGTACATTTTCCGTTAAATTTCCGTACTACGATCTTCAAAGCACAGGCTCTTATGGAAGGAGTGGTACGGCGGATGTCCGTATCACCATTTCAGGGGGTATACGGAACGCCGTAGCATGCTCCGTATCTGACACAGATTTTTTGCAGTGCGGGGGCCATGCCGAGCGCTCGGGAACAGAAGGCCATAAACGGCCGGCCGCGTTAATCCCCTGTGCCACTGGTGTGGCCCGAAGTGCCGACGGCGCACGCCGACTTGCTGGAGTAGCCCTATGGCGAGACGGACTGCCTTTCGTTCGGTCTAGATGACGGTGTGTGGCACTTCTTCCGCTGCCCTTTTGTCCCGAGCCAGGTGGGGGCAGGAAGGGGCTATATCAAGTTAAGGGAATTCACAGTTCACAATTCACAGATAGGGTGAGGGGTGAGGTGGGGAACAGTGTGAATGGTGTATACTCCCCGCCTCACCCCTCACCTTACTGTCAATTGGAACTGCGAATTTCCTTAACTTGATATAGCCAGGGACTCGGGGAGGCCAAACTCGGGGGGTGACCCTGGGCGAATCCAGGTCAACTTGAACGGGGTTTGACCCCGACCCCCTCAGAACTTGCTCCAAACAGTCTTAATTCATTGGTCTATACCTAAAACCACCCCCAAAAAAATTTGGTTGAAAAATATTAACATTTGGCTGAGCTGTGGCACTTTTTTTTTTTTGGTCAATTTTAGTGAAATTAGTACAATGAAAATTTGAAAAAACTTTTTTTTTCTCGAAGTGGGGATTTTTGAGGCCTGATTTGTTTGATATGAGTTGTCTTATGATAGACCAATGCAATTCCGGTCATAGACCCCCCCCACTAAATTTGAACTGGAGGCTGAAGAATTTCTAGTAATTTTACCTAAAAATCGAAATTTTAAACCTTGCCCCACCTTTAAAAATTCATTTCTATGCATGAAAATCTACCTTGGGGCCCCTGGCAATAACATATAAAAAATCTGGGATGGAGTTTTTTATTTAAGGAAATCGTTCCAGAAAGCGCTACTTTTGACTTGTCGATTTAGCTAAAACGCATGAAATTTCACCAAATGTAAAGTACGATGAGGTCAATCTTGCTATTTAGTCTCTTTATGCAGTATCAGAGGCAAATGGAGTTTGAGGGGAGTAAAAAAAACATAATACAATTTGCAAATGTACTACAAACACCAACTTTTGACAGCTTCTTAATAGGAAGTCCAAGAAAATATGATACGTAATAATCAAGTGGATCTGGCGTAATTGTTTATCGATTTTCACCTTTTACTTCTGCTGTCTGTCTCATTTTTGTCCACTTCTGTCCTGTCTTTTGTGTCTGGAGGGAATCCCAAATTCTTTTTGTTGAGCCTCCAAATCAGTTTGGTGATGGAACCCAACGGCCAACTCAACTCGAGACGGAACCAACCATAGAGAGTAATTCCAGCCCATGGTGGAACGAAATCCGGGTTTGGGTCACGGAATCGGTTCAAGATTTGTTGGGTCAATGGGTACCAGTAGGACTTTCAACCCTAGGTGCAAAGGGCAAGCTCAAAGGTCACTTGAGAATCTACATTTTGCTATATTTGACTAATTTAACGGGAAAATGATGCTTTCTGATTTTTGGATAGTTAAAGTTGTTTCTACAGTTCTGGCTAGTCATAATTTTACCTAAATGAAGGTTAGGCAGAAAAAGGAAACACAAGCTAGAACTGAAAAAAACAACTTTGTTATCAAAAATTCTGAAAGCAACATTTTTCCGCTAACTTTGTTCAATTTAGAAAAATGTAGACATCTCAAGTGTTGTTGGAGCCAGGCAACTTTCCTCCTAGGGTTGATATATCCTACTGGTACCTATTGACCCAACAAATCTTGAACCGATTCCGTGACCCAAACCCGGATTTCGTTCCACCATGGGCTGGAATTACTCTCTATGGTTGGTTCCGTCTCGAGTTGAGTTCGCCGTTTGGGTTCCATCACCAAACTGATTTGGAGGCTCAACAATAAGAATTGGCATTCCCTCCAGACACAAAAGACAGGACAGAAGTGGACAAAATGAGATAGACAGCAGAAGTAAAAGCTGAAAATCGACTAACAATTATGCCAGATCCATATTATTACGTATTAATTTTCTTGGACTTCCTATTAAGAAGCTGTCAAAAGTTGGTGTTTTTAGTACATTTGCAATTGTATTTATGTTCTTTTTTACTCCCCTCAAACTCCATTTGCCTCTGATACTGCATAAAGAGACTAAAATAGCAAGATTGACCTCATCGTACTTTACATTTGGTGAAATTTCATGCGTTTTTGCTAAATCGACAAGTCAAAGTAGCGCTTTCTGGAACGATTTCCTTAAAAAAAAAAACTCCATCCCAGATTTTTTATATGTTATTGCCAGGGGCCCAAAGGGAGATTTTTTATGCATAGAAAGAATTTTGAAAGGTGGGGCAAGGTTTTTTTCGATTTTTGGGAAAATTACTAGAAATTCTTCAGCCTCCAGTTCAAATTGAGTGAGGTGGGGTCTATGACCGGAATTGCATTGGTCTATCATAAGACACTCATATCAAACAAATCAGGCCCCAAAAAACCCCCTTCGAGAAAAAATGTTTTTTCAAATTTTCATTGTACTAATTTTACTAAAATTGACCAAAAAACAAAAAATGCCACAGCTCAGCCAAATGTTAATATTTTTCAACCAAATTTTTTTGGGGGTGGTTTTAGGTATAGACCAATGAATTAAGACTGATTGGAGCAAGTTCTGAGGGGGTCGGGGTCAAACCCCGTTCAAGTTGACCTGGATTCGCCCCCCTAGGGCCGCCCACAAAATGCGAGTCTATTCTGGACGAGTCTATGTTGGAGTTTTACTGTATTTGAGCCCTCATTCCCCCCTCAAAAAAAGGCGGGGGTTTTTCCTTGGTGTTCCTGACTAGCTCAATTCACCATCGATGTCTGTCAAGAACCTATGTAACCCCCAAACCGACTGACTGACTCACTCACTCACTCATAGAAAAGTTTTTGGGGCAAGGGGTGGTCGTTTGGAAAAAACCCAAAAGTTGGCCGGGTAATTAAGTTAGACACCCTAATAACTGTCGAACGACCGCGAATACTTAACTTTTTTTTTTCCACGGCCTTTTGCTGTGCGGGCCTGGCGCCGCCTTTTGGGGTTTTGCTACTGATGTTTTATCTGTGTCATCTGGAGTGGGGTTGTTAAGCGTATCGACCTTGCAAATTGTGATAGAGCTAGTCATGATCGCATTATCTGTAGATGAAGCAACTCGATCTAGTATGAAGGGGGGGCTGGGGGCGGGCTCCCCAGCATGCAATAAGAAGTAACCGATGATGGACAAGCAATGCCTGCCAAAGGCAGGCTAGCGCCGCAGGCCAAGGTAGGTACGCCCGGTGAGGAATGGAGGAACAGGCCGCGAGACATCGCGAAGCCCGTACGACAAAATGCGGTCTGGCGTAAAACCCACCTTGTTTAGCAAGTACTTTTCCGATATAAAAAATATGTGGCAAATAAATAAATTTTATACATTGCTCTAATGTAGGCAATATATAATGTGAAAACCATGGAGTCTGACGACTCAGGGACTTCCTTTACTATTACAAGGTAGGTTTACGCCAGACCGCGTCTTGTCGTAACAGGCTTCGCGATGTCTCGCGGCCTGTTCCTCCAATCCGCGCCTGGCGTACCCACCTTGGCCTGCGGCGCTACCCTGCCTTCGGCGCTGGTCCATCGTCGGTTGGCAAAGTGGACTCTTGATCAATCGTCAGGAACTATGATGGCCAATGGCTTGTGTTTAAGTCACATCTTTCCTTGGAATTCATAGGCGTTCAGGGGCAAATAATCACTCATTTCCTTGGGAGATGAGATATGACTTATTCCTCTATTATCTTCCATGTGAATCGGATGCAAGCCAAAGGCATCTCCTTTAAAGCAGGTGCTCCGTTTTTCGATGACAAAGATAATATCAGTAAAACAGAATATAGCAACAATGCGCCCTACCACCAACATTCCCTCTTCTTGGTTTAAAAGGAGCCACATGCCACGGCTACATGATGTGCCATGAATGCAGTCAAGTGTTAGGGCATACTGCATTTGGTGGCAATATCAGTCTTGCAATGAAGTTGGAGATCCAAGCAGGTACAAATCCTCTGGGGACTTTGTAGGTAAAAGTGTCTCCAAACAGTCTTCCAAGTGAGACATAAGCCTTCCTTAGCTGCGATCTGTGAGCCATGAAGGGTGCATCAATGAAATTGTTGGCTGCTCTCAACGCTCTTTTCATTACTTGATGGTGACTCTCCACCCTCGCATGGTTTTGCTACGCCTTTAAAAAGGGGTGTCAAAACCGACCTATTGAACTGATGTTTTCCGACATCTTCCTTCAGTTGCCCGCGAGCTGTGCTCGGGTGCACAGTTGCCCGGCAGTTGCCCGGTGGTTGCCCGTAGTTGCCCGGCAGTTGCTCGGAGTTGCTCGGAGTTGCCCCGGGTTGCCCGGCAGTTGCCCCGAGTTGCCCGGCAGTTGCCCGGCAGTTGCCCGTAGTTGCGCATAGTTGCCCGGTACTTGACCAATGCCTGCCCGATGTTGCCTGCGAAAAGTTGGTCTGGGGAAGAACATACCACATAAGCCTGCAAAGTCTCAGCCAGATCGGCCGAGCCGTTCAGGAGGAGTAGTGTACACACACAGACAGACTGACACACAGAAAAAACTTTTCAACCGCACTGGAGTAACGGGCTTCGCTATCGCTCAGCCAATTAAAACAATATAAATCTGAGGACGCCGGGACAGCCTCCGCCTGAGTAGAGAAGAGCAGTGATGCCAGACCCGTAGTAGCCCGGTCCGCCACCAGATGCACTGTTAAAAAATGTGCTGTAAATTAACAGCATTTATGCTGTTAAGTTTGATAGCAACACTACTTGTTTTATTACAAGCATGTTGAAGCCCTCGGTGCTGTTTTCAGACAGTTCGATTGTAATAAAACAATACTTCTTTGGAGTCTTCGATAAAGCCTTCGCTACAATTGTGTTCATCTCATCGTGCTGTTATTAAACAAGACCCCTGTAACCTGACAACAACATATGTTTTAAGATTGCAAAAGGCTGTTTCTAAACATGAAACCTGTTCAACGACAACACAACTGTTTTAAATCACGATAACATTATTGTTAATTGAAAAGGAAGTTGTTTTGAAACGAAAGTGTTGTTTCTGGATGGGTTTCCCGTTTAGACACAAAACAATACTGTTGTTATGTAACAGCATTACTGTAGGTGATTGTGTTGTAATATTACAGTGGATTTATAACAGTGTGGCGTGGAAGCCGCACAAAACCGCCGCCATGGCCGCCGAAAACCGCCAAACTTTCCGCCACGTCCAAATCGCGCCAGAAACATCAAATTTGAACTTTCGGACCGATAAATTGCGTATCTAGTGACTTTGGGGTGTGGTCTGCGGAGGTTTTAGAGTAAGAGGAGCGAAATGCATGGTAATGAGGTACATTTTCATTCAGCTTTTTTACCAGAAGCAACGGAAACAAACACAATTCAGGAACTTTAAGTTAAACTTTGGTAAACATACATACGTAAAATAATCCAATTAGAGTACGGTGTCAAAGCCTCAACAAATAGATAAAAATACTCAAATAAAATTAAGTAGAATCCTTTCCGCTGGAAAGGAACATAATTTTGGAGGAAACTAGTAAATCTCAATCCCTGCCACATCTAAGTCCTCAAACATCTAAAGACTGAAGTCCTGTACTTATGTTTTGTGTTGACAAGAACCTTTACCTCAATGTCCCCTATACTTAGTGTGTCCGGTTCCAAAGGCTCGTTTTTCTGGATGGCCTTGACAAGCAATTTGTGCATAGCAGGTGCACTGAACACCTGGAACTCCTCCAGAGTAAACCGTATCCATGGTCGATTTGACCTGGCGTTGGCTTCGCTCAGGAGAAGCATGTAGGGCGCCATGGTCATTGCATCCAGGCCGAGGTGAAACGTCTTCGACCCGTTCCGTGTCAAAGGCATGTCCTTGGTCTCGCACTCCAGTGGGTATGGCCAAACCTTGGGGACTGTGCTGACGGGGACCGCCAGGGCGACAGGCTCGGCGGCCCGGCGCACCCTGGTGGGCTACACAGGTGTCTGCACGGGGTGCTCTGGGGCCGAGGCCATGGGGTGGGACTGGGGCAGGTCCGCCTCTAGCCCCTCCATGACGGCCTGGACGTCCTCTGCCCTGAAGTGTTGGGCGTAGGCATCGCTGCACAGCGCGTCCAAGTCCAGTTAGTCTCAACTATTTACTAATTTGGTGGAAAATGTTGCATTTACAGAAGTACACTGTTAACACTACAAGGTAGGTTTACGCCAGACCGCGTCTTGTCGTAACAGGCTTCGCGATGTCTCGCTGCCTGTTTCTCCAATCCGCGCCTGGCGTACCCTCGGGCGTACCTTCCTTGGCCTGCGGCGCTAGCCTGCCTTCGGCAGGCAATGGCTTCTCCATAGTCGATTTTCCTAACTTGTTGCATGCTGGGGGTCTCCGCCCCCAGACCCCCCTTCATTCTAGATGGAGTTGCTTCATCTGCAGATAACGCGATCTTGACCCTTGTAGCTTTTTCACTTGTCCTGGCTGGGGGGCTCCGCCCCGCAGACCCCCTTTCTTCAAGACAGAGGCAATTTGCCTACAGAAAACTCGATTTTTCGCCGTTTTTTAAGTGTTTTTCGGCTTTAAAAACCAAACCAGTTGAGCTAGGATGGTGAAATTCCGCGTGTGCCGAGCCAAGGACATACCTAATAAGCCTGCAAAATCTCAGCCGGATCGGCCGAGCCGTTCAGGAGGAGTAGTGTACACACACACACACACACACACAGACAGACAGACAGGAAAAATTTTTCAACCCCACTGGAGTAACAGGCTTCGCTATCGCTCAGCCAAAAACTCTACTTTCTTAAGGAAATTCAGAATCTATTTAGCTTGGGATCACATCAGAGGCATGCACACTTTGATTTCAAAACTGCAGAAGGAATGTGACATCCTATATTAAGCCAACAAACCAACTTGAGTCAAGTTTCCGAACACAAAGCAGCGCAGAGCTTACACTGGAAAATAGATGACTTGCACTCAAAATTTCTCAACGTAACTTTAAAGAGAGTTGCTCTCAAGTAAAACAATGCTGATCCAATGAGTTTGACATGAGCACTTGCATAAAGTAAGACAAAATACTTCACTCTAGAGTGAACAGGTACTCGGTCATAAATACTTGTTTCTAATTAAAATAAAAAATCAATTTTATCAGGAATGATGTTAGGGAGTCAGAGACTTGGATTTACAGTAAGATTAGAGACTGTCGATTCAAGACGAGGTCTTCCACAAAAACAGGCACTACTTCGGAAACTTGAATCGAGGAAATCTATACTCACATATTTTCCAGGGTTGCGGGGCCTGGTTGGGACCTGCCCCCCTGCTCACTCCAAAACAGCCCTCGGGGGCGGCCCGGGCGGGTGGTGAGCCGGGAAGGGCGTGGGGAGCGCCACACGCGGGGGGGAGATAGGGCCCAGTGACGACAGGGACTCCCAAGAATGGTGCTCTTCGTCCACCTTCACCCCGAGGCGGTCCAAGACAGTCAGCTGAAAAAATTAATCACTCACGTATGAATTAATCACTGCGACACCTTTGTCAAGGACCTCCGTCTTGCCCTTCAGCCTGGTTCTAAGTTTGCTGTCAACAACCAAGAAATATCGAGCCGGTTAGTGCAAGTCCAAAGTCCGCGATGGACGGACAGGCAAAACCAAATTGTCCTGCGGCCACGCCCCGCCCTTACCTTGAATCCTTAACAAGGTAGGTTTACGGCAGACCGCGTCTTGTCGTAACAGGCTTCGCGATGTCTCGCTGCCTGTTCCTCCAATCCACGCCTGACGTACCTACCTTGGCCTGCGGCGCTAGCCTGCCTGCGGCAGGCAATGGCTTGTCCATTGTCGGTTATCTTTTAACTTGTTGAATGCTGGGGGGCTCCGCCCCCCAGACCCCCCTACATTCTAAATAGAGATGTTCTATCTACGGATAACACGATCTTAACCCTTGTCACTTTTTCACTTGTCGCGGCTGGGGGGCTCCGCCTCCAGACCCCCCTCTCTCCAAGCCAGAAGTGATCTACCTGCAGAAAGCTCTATTTTTCGCCGTTTTTTAGGTGTTTTTCGGCTATAAAAACTGAACCAGTTGAGCTAGGATGGTGAAATTTCGCGTGTGCTGAGCCAAGGACATAATTAAGAAGTGTGCAAAAGCTCACCGAGATCGGCCGAGCCGTTCAGGAGGAGTAGTGCGGACAGACAGACAAAACTTTTCAACCCCACTGAAGTAACAGGCTTCGCTATCGCTCAGCCAACAAACAGCCCGTGACCTGCGCCGGGCACAGGCCGTACTTCGACACTGTAAATATGAAGGCAATACTTTTAGTCCTTTTTTTGGCGATACAATTGAGTATCGCCAATAAACGGCCTTACGAAAAAGTATTACCTTCAAAACGGCGATACACAAAAGTATCTCCAAAATTTGGCGATACTTTGGAGTATTGCCACGATTTGGCAGTAAACGTCGAACAAATCAAGGGAGAAAGGCCTTGGTTTAATGCCGTTGTTTTGGCAATGTCCAAAAGTAATGCCGAATTTTGGCGATACTTTTTTGTATCGCCGTTCTGAAGGCAATACTTTTCCGTAAGGCTGTTTGTTGGCGATACTCAATTGTATCGCCAAAAAATGTACTTAAGTATCGCCTTTGCATTTGCAGTGGAGGCCAGGCATAATGTCACCCCACGCACAGATAAGGGCATTCTTTAATGGGGCGTACAATGGATGCGCCCTTATTTCTGCCTCTTTTGAGAACGTGCAAATCCGTCTCGGAACGCCGAATTGCATACCCGCTTCTACATCGGCGAGGTAGACCTCGTCAATAACAAGGTAGGTTTACGCCAGACCGCGTCTTGTCGTAACAGGCTTCGCGATGTCTCGCGACCTGTTCCTCCAATCCACGCCTGGCGTACCTACCTTGGCCTGCGGCGCTAGCCTGCCTGCGGCAGGCAATGGCTTGTCCGTTGTCGGTTATTTTTTAACTTGTTGAATGACCGGTTGAAAGACCCCCCTACATTCTAAATAGAGTTGTTTTATCTACAGATAACACGATCTTGACCCTTGTCACTTTTTAACTTGTCGAGGCTGGGGGGCTCCGCCCCCCAGACCCCCCTTTCTCCAAGACAGAAGTGGTTTATCTGCAGAAAACTCTATTTTTCGCCGTTTTTTCGGTGTTTTTCGGCTATAAAAACTGAACCAGTTGAGCTAGGATGGTGAAATTTCGCGTGTGCCGAGCCAAGGACATACCCAACAAGTGTGCAAAATCTCACCGAGATCGGCCGAGCCGTTCAGGAGGAGTAGTGCGGACAGACAGACCGACAGACAGACCAATTTCAATTTTCAATTTCAGTTTATTGATTCCTTGGTCCATGGCAGTACAGGTCAAAAAGAAAAATTGAACATTTATAATGTGAAAGGGAAAACAAGGTACCAACAAAATACACTTAACATATACTTTCACATTTTGCCAAAAAAACTAGAAACTGTCCCTAAGCACTGAGGCTTGTCAGGGACCGATGGTCTATCCTTAATCAAGTAACAGATTATAAATCAGTGGACGCAAAACATTTTTTTTTCTCTTTTTTTTTTTAAGAAAAAAAACTCTTAAACTCTTAACTCTTAAACTCTGTAATTCTTAACCCATTAAACTCTTAACTCTTAGACTCTTAACTCTTTAACTCTTAAACTCTAAACTTAGAAAGTATTTTTTTTAGTTCTCTTTTCATAGCACTTTGGCTAGTAAGGTTTCTTAAAGTTACCGGAATACTATTTATAATTTTTGGCACTACTATCGAAGTCATTCTATCTCCATATTTATTCATTGTTCTCTGATAAGTATAGAGATTATGTCTTGTTTGATATTTGTGATCAATCTTGGTCCTAAATTCTTTTCTAAAGTAGTTCTTTTTCAACATTTTGAATTTATACATATTTTCTAAAGTCATATTGTTTTTGTACACAGACTCTTCTCTTTGCTTAGATAGTACCTTCAAGGCTCTATGTTGCAGATTTATTATTGGAAGCAAGTTGGTATTTGAGGCTGAACCCCACACTTCCAAACCATAACTCATAACAGATTCAAAGAGAGCAGTGTAAGTCATTTGTACAATTCTAGGGGGAGCACAGCCCTTAAGTAATGACATCTTAAATAAACAACATCTTAATTTACCTTGCAATGTTTTAACGTGACACTTCCAGTTAAAATTTTTATCAATCATTAATCCCAAATACTTGAATGTCTCAACCATTTCTATCTCCGTTGTGCATTTACAAAGTTTCATGTCACTATGTACACATTCAATTGAATGGTATATCAGATTAACATTTTCTCTTTTCGAATATGGTGTAGATATGTGCATAACTTTTGTTTTTGTTCCGTTCATTATCAGATTTTTATCATGACACCATTTTTGGAATATAGTGAACTCTTCCTGTAAGCGAGCCTAGATGTGGCTAAGGCTCGCTTACAGGAAGAGTTCACTATATTCCAAAAATGGTGTCATGATACAGACAGACAGACAGACAAAACTTTTCAACCCCACTGGAGTAACAGGCTTCGCTATCGCTCAGCCAACAATGTAGGGGGGTCTGGGGGGCTAGCATTCAACAAGTTAAAAAATAACCGACAACGGACAAGCCATTGCCTGCCGCAGGCAGGCTAGCGCCGCAGGCCAAGGTAGGTACGCCAGGCGTGGATTGGAGGAACAGGCAGCGAGACATCGCGAAGCCTGTTACGACAAGACGCGGTCTGGCGTAAACCTACCTTGTAAATAGAGTTGTTTTATCTACAGATAACACGATCTTGACCCTTGTCACTTTTTAACTTGTCGAGGCTGGGGGCTCCGCCCCCCAGACCCCCCTTTCTCCAAGACAGAAATGGTCTATCTGCAGATATCTCTATTTTTCGCCGTTTTTTAGGTGTTTTTCGCCTATAAAAACTGAACCAGTTGAGCTAGGATGGTGAAATTTCGCGTGTGCCGAGCCAAGGACATACCTAAGAAGTGTGCAAAATCTCACGGAGATCGGCCGAGCCGTTCAGGAGGAGTAGTGCGGACAGACAGACCGACAGACAGACCGACAGACCGACAGACAGACCGACAGACAGACAAAACTTTTCAACCCCACTGGAGTAACAGGCTTCGCTATCGCTCAGCCAATGATCTGCTCCCTGTTTTTTACTGCTTTCCGAAAACTGTCGCAGCAGTAGATGTCGCTAGGGGTCGCCATTGCGACACCTTTGTCTTTTCAGACAAACACTGCAGTCAGAAACATTTCACAATTCACGCGTGACGCCTCTGTGACGCCTTCGTCACAGGGCGCGTCACGGAACCCCTGCGAGACGGAGCGACGAAGAACCGTTTTCACAAAATAAAATGGGAGTCGGTAGACACTGGAAAATAAATGACTTGCACTCACAATTTCTTAACGTAACTTTGAAGAGAGTTGCTCACAAGTAAAACAATGCTGATCCAATGAGTTTGACATGAGCACTTGCATAAAGTGAGACAAAATACTTCACTATAGAGTCAACAGGTACTCGGTCAAAAATACTTGTTTCTAATTCAAAGAAAAAATCAATTTCATCAGGAATGATGTTAGAGAGTCAGAGACTTGGATTTACAGTAAGATTAGAGACTGTCGATTCAAGACGAGGTCTTCAACAAAAACAGGCACTACTTCGGAAACTTGAATCGAGGAAATCTATACTCACATATTTTCCAGGGTTGCAGGGCCTGGTTGGGACCTGGCCCCCTGCTCCCTCCAAAACAGCCCTCGGGGGCGGCCCGGGCGGGTGGTGAGCCGGGAAGGGCGTGGGGAGCGCCACACGCGGGGGGGAGATGGGGCCCAGTGACGGCAGGGACTCCCAAGAATGGTGCTCTTCGTCCACCTTCACCCCGAGGCGGTCCAAGGCAGTCAGCTGAAAAAATTAATCACTCTCGTAACCGAAGAAAGCAATCAAATAGGCAAAACGTGAACAAAATGAAAAAAATTACTTACATGGATGGCCTTCGCCCTCGGGCATATTAGCCAGGGTTTTCTTCTTTTTTAATTCCAAGTTTTTCTTTTAAATTGCTAGTTGATTTTATTCTTTATAGATGTGAATTTATATTTGTACGTGAGGATTTGCGACCAGTAGTTTTCTGTATGCTTCAACTATTATTTTTATCTGTTCTGTGGTGTGGTGGATAGTAGTACTTCTGCAGTGTAAGGCTCCTGGATGCGGTTTTGGCTGAGATGATCTTCGAATGTAGTTTTGTCGGTGAAATTACAAGTCTCTAGGATGTGTTGAGTTGAAGCTTCTTCGCCGCATCGAGGGCTTCCGGGGTGGTCAATTATTTTGAACCGGGCTAGAGAGGCCGGAGCCAGGGAGTGCTAGCTGAATCCTAATCAAAGGTCCTAGGTATTTCTTTGGAAGTTTTGGAAGTCTTCTGATTCACGGCTTTGCTTGTAGGTTTATATTAAATTTAAAATTATGGCGGCCTGTGGTTATCGCTCAGCCAATGACAACACCTTTTCTCTCTCCATCAAGAACAGCCCTGTTGTGTATGGCAATGCCATCATTACGGATACTGGCAATAGCCTTCTTCCTTTCAGCTGAGTTTAGTGAAAGGTTCATGAACTTCTCAACTTCCGATACATTTGAGTGGTTCTTCATGAGATGGCTAGGCAGTTTCAAAGACAGTTCAGAGGGTCAAGATCGAGTTATCTGTAGATGAAGCAACCCTGTCTAGAATGAAGAGGGGTCTGGCGGGCGGAGCCCCGCAACACGCAACAAGTTCGAAGTAACCGACGATGGACAAGCCATTGCCTGCCGAATGCAGGCTAGCGCCACAGGCCAAGGAAGGTACGCTAGGCGTGGATTGCAGAAACAGGCAGCAGCGAGACATCGCGAAGCCTCTCTAAAAATCAAAGAGTGTACATAGTATGCTCTAACTGGAGCATGCCTGCAAGCACGCTCTAGCTAGCGCATGCCTGTCAAGCATGCACTAACTAGTGCATACATGCCATGTACACGCTTCCTGATGCAGAAAACTCCCTATCCTTTATGCAGTAAATGCATGCTTCAGTTAGCGTGTACTTGGCATGTATGCACTAGTTAGTGCATGCTTGGCAGGCATGCGCTAGCTAGAGCGTGCTTGCAGGCATGCTCCAGTAAGAGCGTACCATGTACACTCTTTGATTTGTAGAGCTGTTACGACAAGACGCGGTCTGGCGTAAACCTAACTTGTTGGCAGGAGGAGCAGGATGGTAACAAAAGGAAGAGGGGTGGGAAAGTTTTGGCTAGATACATGGTATGGGTACTTGGAAGGGGGGCACGAATTTGCAGCCTCATATCCACCGCCCTGGTAATGAGAGGGGGGGGGGGAGGTTGAGGGTCATGTCCACCCTGAGGCATTTCCACCGACACAGGGGAAGGCTAAGGTCAAGCTTGAGAATCATGTCCACCCTTAGGCACAAAAATTCGAGACATAGGCATATGCTGCACATGCTGAGATGTGGCTGGAGAAGCATGAGGCAAGCACTCTGGTGCAAATTGTATCAAAATAAATAAATGCAAAGCAAGTTGATCCTCTCAATGAGAGGTTTGTCAGTGCACTGTGAGAAAAAAGTACGGAAAAGGTACGGAACATGTCAGGTCAATAATTTGCCTGGACCGTCCGTACTTGCCAACTACGGAACGTTCCGTACCTTTTTTCCGTACCCATTTACATGGGTTCATATGGAGCAAGTACGGAACGTTCCGTACTTTTCTCCGAACCTCCGTACTGTATTTTTCTGTACCATTTCCGTACAAAAGTACGGAATTTTTTTACAGTGTGACTCTCATGGCTCATCCTTGACTAGTATTGGATGCCCTCCTGAGGTCCTCCGACAATGGCCCAGTCTTAAAACTTTGGCTGCTGCTGTTCAACATTGTCCTCCATTCCGTCGAGTTCATGGGTTCTCCAGGTATGTTTGTACTTCTCAATTTTTGGCACTGCCATTCCAAGCGCCATACCTGAACCTTAAGCTGGTAATCGTACAATCATCAGATTTCAACTTTTTCTCAACTGGCATCAGTGAAAGGACCTGCCTGTACTCCTTCATGTCACTCCACCTAGCTTCACTTGTGGCTCTCTGTTCTGTCTGGGCGAAGTACACTCCACCACCTACATAGAGGCCTCTGCAGGCCTTGCCCAGGATAGACAGTGGGGTGCCGCGAAAAACACTTTTTTCTGAAATTGATATCGGCTCGGGTAGCAAAGTGTACTCTCAGGGGCCAATATGAACGGTTTTAAATATCACCCCGATCGGATGATATCTTCAGCCCCCACAACGGCCTTGAAAATCGGAAAAATGGTTTAAAACGCCTTGCACTGTCAGAAAATTCCGACAAAAAATGGAAAAATCATGGAGTTTTTCCGAAACTTTTGCATGGAGTCTCCATAAAATGAAAATTCGGGTTTTCTCCAAAAATTTTCGGAATTTCGAAAAAAAATGCATGCTTTACTCTCACAAAAACATAAAAAAAGGTTTTTCAACCATTTAAAAAAATGGGGGAAAAAGGTAAACCCCTACTTTTTTACCCCCGTTTTCACAAATTAAGGGGAAAGCTACAGGATATAAGTCAAATGAGCTCGAAAAAATTGTCCCTTCTTTGACCATTTCAGACTAAAGAATTTTTCAGCGAACCCCTTTTTAACCATTCTGAAAAAAAGACATGCATTTTACCTCTCATCAGGCCCCAAAGTAATGCTCCGAAGACCATTTTTAACCCCCTGAGAAAATCTCTCCAAAAAAAGAGGGAAAAATGAATGGAGTCTCCGTACGTGATTATGGGTTTTTTCCATAAAATTTCGGAGCTAATTTCTAACAGTGTGTGGGTAGGCAATTTGTTTGCACGCTTCCGGCCACTTCCAGGCATGTCCTTAGGCTTAAAAAGTCGAAAGGGGCCCCCCTTAGTCAAAAATAAATTTGTGAACAACCTCACTCTATGATTAATAACAGTTTCTGCAAAGTTAACGCATGATGTTTAACAATTCTGTCATGATTTGCCTGTAAATTCCCACGTATGTCAGTTTCGCCCCTTTCGACCGTCTTTTACTCCGATCTGACTTGCTTTCTGAGGTCAGAAGGGTTGTTTTAGGGGGGGTTCACTTTGGATCAAAAATCGCTAGGCGCTCCGTTTGGCGGGATAATTGGGTCAAATTAATCAATTTTTCTGCAATTTCGCTTATTTTGACTCAATTTTCCCGTCAAACGGAGCGTCCTAGCGATTTTTGATCCAAAATGAACCCCCCCCTAAATCAACCCTTCTGACCTCAGGAAGTATGACAGATCGGAGAAAAAGACGGTCGAAATGGGCGAAACTGACATATGTGGGAATTTACAGGCAAATCATGACAAAGAATTGTTAAACATCATGCGTTAACTTTGCAGAAACTGTTATTAATCATAGAGTGAGGTTGTTCACAAATTTATTTTAGACTAAGGGGGTCCCCTTTCGACTTTTTAAGCCTAAGGACATGCCTGGAAGTGACCGGGAGCGGCAAAAAAATTTGCCTACCCACAAGGCTTTTTTAACCATTTTTCCGTTTTTAAAGGGCCCGTTGTGGGGGCTGAAGATATTATCCGATCGGGGTGACATTTAAAACCGTTCGTATTGGCCCCTGAGAGAACACTTTGCCACCCGAGCCGATATCAATTTCAGAAAAAAGTGCTTTTCGCGGCACCCCAATAGACAGGAGTATGCTGACACACTTCAACACATTCTCTTTAAATCGTCCAAAAGGAACCACCTGCCTCGAAGCCGTCTTGCATAAGCATGATAGTGTCCTGAACACGGTGAAACCGATGTCTGGAAATTTCCAGACATTTTTTCCCATTTCCAGACATTGTCTGGAAATGGCTGTTTTTTTCCAGACAATGTCTGGAAATGTCTACTTTTTCCAGATAATATCTGGAAATGGTCAAATCCCAGATATATATCGGGAAAAAAAAACGGCATTTCCAGACAATGTCTGGAAATAACATTTTCCAGATAATATCTGGAAATTTCCCAGATAATGTCTGGAAACAAAGGCTGACGCCGAGGTCCACGGATTTGCGACCTGGGGGTCCCCGATGATGGCCTCGAGGTCCTCAGGACACGAGGAGTCCAACGCCGAGGTCGCCGACGCTCTAGGACAAGCGGTTCCGGAGATACGAGGACGTACCACAAGGAGTCCGTCAAAGCAACTTTTTAGTTGGAGGCCAGAATCATCATCGGCCTCTGGCTGCGTTCCACTTGGGTGTCCGGGACTTTTCACTTCAGCATCGTGTTAAGGTAGTGCTAGACTACCGGGAAACCCCGGGTCGGGGGTTTGCCGTCGGCCCAAACCGGTGCGCCCAGGATCCCGACGAACGTTTTCCCCAACCCCAACCCTTTGTCGCCACCACCCAGGTGGTCCCCGATGGTGTCCTCGAGGTCCCCCGCACACGGGGAGTCCAACGCCGAGGTCGCCGACGCTCTAGGATAAGCGGTTTCCCGGAGATCGAGGACGTACCGCAAGGAGTCCGTCAAAGCAACGTTTTATTTGGAGGCCAAAATCATCATCGGCCTCTGGCTGCGTTCCACTTGGGTGTCCGGGACTTTTCACTTCAGCATCGTGTTAAGGTAGTGCTAGACTACCAGGAACCCGAACCCGTCAGGGGTCGCCGTCGGACCAACGGTGCGCCCAGGATGCCAACGAACGTGAGGCACGCCGGAGCGCCGTGGCGTGGCGGGTGCCTAAACGATCGTCGCCACCACCGCGGCCGCTGCCGCCGGATCCTCCGCCCCAACCGCGAGCTTGGACGACGGAGGCCGACGCCGTTGGCACCGACGCCGCCAACGTGTACGTCGACGCCACCACGTGCTTAGTCGGCCGTTAGTGTGCTCCAACGGCCGCATCGGCCTCTGGCTGCGTTCCACTTAGGTGTCCGGGACTTTTGACTTGAGCACTGCGTTGGGGTGCTCCCGGGAAACCAGGAACCCGTCAGGGGTCGCCGTCGGACTACCGGTGGGGCCGGGGGGTGCCGACGAAGTCAGGCACACTGGCGCCCGGGGCGGGCAAGGGCTAAACCCGGAAGCGCGTCGCCCCCCCCAAGCCGGGGCCTACGTCGCGATCCACAGCTTGGGGGACGGAGGCCGACGCCCTTGGCGCCGACCCCGCCGACTTTCCGTCAACCCCCCAACGGCCGGGGCCGACCCGCCGCGTGCCCGGACGACGGCTGATGCCGCCGGGGGGTCATTCGTCGCCACCGTGTGTTTCACGGCAAAGACGACGCCGTCGGCAGGGGCCCGTGGGCCCCTGGCCGTGGTGGCTTTTAAAGGAAACACGTCGGCGGCGTCGGCGCCAAAGGGGGTCGGGCCCCCGTCGTCCCAAAATGTGGGTCGCGGGCGTAGGACACGGCCCGGGGGCGGGGGGGCGGGGCCGATCGGGGGGGGGGCACCTTTCCCCCCACGGGGCGCCCGGTGCCTGACTTCGTCGGGGGCCCTCGGCGGGACCGGGTAGTCCGACGGCGCCCAAAAGGGGCCCGGGGGCACCCAAAGTGGAAGCAAAAGGCCCCGGCCCCGTTTGGAAGCACCAAGGCCCATAAGATTTTGGCCTCCAAATAAAAAGTTGGGGGTTTGAAAGGGCTCCTTGTGGGAAGTCCTTCGGGGGCCCGGAACCCCCCGGGGGGCCAGACGTTTTGGCCCCCCACCCGGCGTTGGCTCCCCGTTGTGGCCCCGGGGACCTTCCCAGGAAAACCATTCCGGGGACCCCCAGGGTGAAAATCCCCGGGAACCCTGGGCGCCCAAAGGGCCCTTTGTTTCCTAACTAAAATTTTTTAATTTTGGGGCCCTGTTTTGGAAACCGTTTTTTTTTCCCCGGGGGTTTAAATTTGGGGTTTTTTTTTTGGGGGGAAATTTTTTTGACCATTTCCAGATATTATCTGGAAAAAGTAGACATTTCCAGACATTGTCTGGAAAAAAAACGGCCATTTCCAGACAATGTCTGGAAATGGGAAAAAATGTCTGGAAATTTCCAGACATCGGTTTCACCGTGAACCAGAGTCTATTACCCCGGTACCTGATGGACCTGGGGGAGAAAATCCTATAGCACCTCTTAAGCATGAATTGCGCTTGATCCAATTCAATTGTCACTAGAATTTCAGACAAAGTGACTCTTGGAGGAACCTCAAAGGTAGCGAAACCTTCATCGATGGCATGGCGATTTTGGTCACTAGGAGAGACACTAGGAGCTGGTTTGCGAAGTGACGGGCGTGGTTTTTGACACCATTCCAAAGAACGTTCTTGGAAACGGAGATGTCTACAGGGTGGTTTGTAATTAATTCCGGAAAGTCCAACACTTCCTTGACTCCTTCATCGGTGAATGGCACCAGACATCTGCTCACTGTGGCGGGCAGACTCTCTTCCAGTGCAGTTTTAAGGTACTTTATCACTCTCATTCCAGGAACGTGACATCACGTTGAAACGAACGTGACAAAATGTCACGTTCGTTTCAGCATTGTGTCACGTTTATTTGAACGTGAACAAGCTGATTTTTGACCAATTCACACCCCAACGGATGTGACATAACGCTCAAACGAACGTGACAGTTTGTCACGTTCGTTTCAACGTGATGTCACGTTCCTGGAATGAGAGTGATGCCATTGTCATTGATGACGGTAAGATATCCACGCATGTAATGATTTTGCCAAAGCATAGTTTGTTCCCCAAATGCAGGACAAATGGAAACACAATCAATAATTCACCACTTTCTTGAATGACCTGGAAAATGGCAAAAAGCCCGGAATTAAAACAACACAAGAGTGTTATGTTTTCTCGAAATTTTAAAGACACTTCAATGTGCTGGTAAAAAAAAACCCAATTTTTGGCCCGCCCTTCTATTCAAAAAAATAGGGGGGGCCCTATGCATTTGCCTTTGTGTCTGTGTGTTGTTGTTGTTGTTGTCGTTGTCGTTGGTGTCTGTGTACAAGGAAGGAGTTGAGCTAGAGTAACCAGATTTGGAGGGTACTTCAGGAGTACCGTCCAAACAAATAATCCGGTGGTGCAAATCCCGTCCGGGTCGCACAAGGGCTGCTGCAGGTGCATCATGGTTTACATGAGCGGGAGGGGGATTTCCGCCATTATTGGTGCTAGCAGGGCACATAGGGGTATTTTTGGAATCGGGGCGACGAGACAAGATGAATGGACCTGGTCCCGACCCCATCGGCCGCTTTTACAAGTTGGCCAGATCAGGATCTTCAAAAAAGGGGGTCGACCGACTGAAAAAATTTATTGCAGATTTCGATTGGTCTCAGCAAGACCTTTTCAACGAGGGGTCGAAAAGGGGGTCCAGGAGCCCGACTTCGTCTATTAGTCACATCAGGATCTTGAAAAAGGGGGTCGACCGACTGAAAATTTTTACTTAAGTTTGCGATAGGTCTTGGCGAGACCTCTTCAACGAGGGGTCGGAAGGGGGGTCCAGGAGCCCGCCTTCATGAGTTATGGGAAAAAGTGCGACGGACTCGTTTTGCCTCCCGCTGTGCCTCTATTTCAAGGATTGCAAATAGCATGGCAAATATGGGTATTTTCGGAATGAGGGCAAGAGACAAATGAAATGGGCATATTCTAAGGACAGTTGGAGTAAAGAGGGAAGGATTTTTGCATATTTTGAATAGAAGGGCGGGCCTAAGTCACGATGGTACATCGATAACTTTGCTTTACCCCCTCACGGGGTGTGTAATGCGAGCGGGCCGAAGGCCCCGGGGCCCTTTGACTGGCCAAGTTGGGTCTGATGCGAGGGCCGAAGGCCCGAGGAAAGGCCGCCGGGAGGCCAAGCTGGGCCGCCCCCCTGTCGAACCGAGTTGCCCCGGGGCAGCGAAGCGGAGCTGGCAACTCGGTTCGACGGAAGGGCGGGCCCTAGCTTGTTTTAAAAAAAGGATAGTATTGGTATTTTAATTTTTCATACCGTTGAATAAGGGATCCCATAATGTTCCCTGGATTCAGGCTCAGCAACAAGGATTTTGTGATCTGCCAGGAGGGCACGGCAGGATGTGTGCCCTTGCCCCATACTGAATGTTTGTGCAATTGAATCGACCACGCACTGTCAGAAAATTCCGGAAAAAAATGGAAAATCATGGAGATTTTCCGAAACTTCTGCATGGAGCTCTCCATGAAGGCAAATTCTGGGCTTTCTCCGAAAAAGTTAGGAATTTTGAACCAAAATGCATGCTTCACTATCACGAAATTTAAAAAAAAGGTTTGCAACCAGTTGAAAAATGAGGGAAGGTGAAGTCCTACTTGTTCAGCTCAGTCTCATATTAGGGGAAAGCTGCAGGATATAAGTCAAATGAGCTCGAAGGAGATTGTCCCTTCTTTGACCATTTCAGACTAAAGAATGCTTCAGCGGAGTCCTCTTTTACATATCTGAGAAAAGACATGCATTTTACCTCCCATGAGGACCCAAGTATGCTCCGAAGTACATCTGTTTAAGCCCTGAGAAAATTCTCCGAAAAAAGATGGAGAATGAATGGAGTCTCCATGAACGTGATTATATTTTTCTCCCTAAAGTTTCGGAGCTAATTTCTAATAGTGCGTCAAGGTTCAGGAGGAAATACAAACCTGTAATTAATGCAAGAAAATATTATTTATCTGGCCAAAATGTTTGACATGGAACTTATCAATGCTTCTATGCAAACACATATGCAAGCAAAAGTTCAAGCTTACCACAATTTTGGTGCCCCAGCAATTACATAGTTGACACTAAAGAGGCCTCCATCTTCTATGTGCCATGGAAATGCGGTGTGAGCAGAACCGCAGTATGCATAAGGTGTTGCTATACCATCATGATCTTAATCAAGCCAGGTCAAGTTGTGTTCAGGCTTGAGAGCGAGAGAAATTACCAGCTATTTTTAAAGGTACATCCACATTTGCACCAGCTCCATACATTAAGGGTGATCTAGCCGCTTTCTGGTTCAGAGTTTCATCTTCCCAAGACCTTTTGGGAATTTATCCCCATGGGAACATCCACGTGGATGAGACGTGGACGCAACGTTAATTTTCACGTGGAATCGACGTGGATGGTCGATTCGACAATCGAGTAGAAACGTCCAAGTCAAACTACGTGGATGCAACGTGGATTCAGCAACTCGCCCTATCCACCTACCATCCAAACTGCACTGTAAAAAAAAACACTCTGAGAAAAAATGACGGTAAATCCTGGATAATTTTTTTGCCAAACTTTACCGTACTTCAAAAACCAGTATCCACCGTACAGTCTACAGTATTTTCCGTACTTGTTCTACAAAATATTCCGTAGTTTTTTAACAGTATTTACCGTTCTTTCGGACAGTGCATGCCGTAGGAAGGACCAGATCTGGTCCCAACAAAGGCCGCTCCCAAGAATTGTCCATATCAGGATCTTGAAAAAAGAGGGTCGACCGACTGAAAAATTTTATTGCACCTTTCGATAGGTCTCGTCAAGACCTTTTCAACGAGTGGTCGGAAGGGGGGTCCAGGAGTCCGACTTCAGCAGTTATGTACATCAGAATCTTGAAAAACGAGGGTCGACCGACTGAAATTAATTATAGCAGTTTTTGATAGGTATTAAAAGTCCGGGATTGCCGGGTAAAAAAGTACGGGATTCCTTGTAAAAAAAAGTACGGTGTTGCCTGTTAAAAAAGAACGGAATTGCCTGTAAAAATACGACGGTGAAGTCTGGAGTAATCAGTACAGGATTTACCGTGATCTTTTCTCGCAGTGAAGTACGAAAAAAGTCCCTTTTATGTCCCAAATTCGGCCCCGACATAGGTAGTAGTTTTTGTTTAATCGTATTTTCCGTAGTTCACACCAAAAGGACGTGTTTTTGCCGTGTCCCTGCAAAATTTCATCGAAATCGGTTGAAAATTGCGCCTGGAATCGCGCAAACCAGTTTGAAAAATGGTGTTTCGAGATAATCGCGTTTAAAGTTTTAAGTGGGGGAAAGTTCCCCCACTCCGCCACGTCCCGGGCGCGCGCAACGCTGAGCGCGCGCGGCTTTTAAAATGGGATTTCGGCCGCGCCCCGACCCAGCTCCGGTCGGAACTGATAAAGTAAGGTACTAGGAACCCGAAAATGCAAAAAAAAAAAAAAAAAAAAAAAATCGATTTTTTGATAGTCGCGAAGTGTACTACCCCCTTAAGGCGCTCAATCCTCATACAATTGATATCGATAGGACCGCTCTGGATAAGGGAGTATGGGGCGATTTATAACAGATTTCGGAATTCTCTATACAAAATTAGGAACATTCTGCATATCGGTGTCAAACTTGTGCCAGTTGAGCAGTCTGGCCCTTCATCTAGACTGTGCAGCTCCATTGGATCAATCTGGAGTCCGTAATCTTTGAAATCTAAGACGTCTTCCAAACACTTGCATGCTGTTACGAATCGCCCCAGCATGGGGTGATTTGTAACAGCCATGGGGCTTTTCATAACGTCCTACACATTAAATGAAACATCGTCAGGAATGTTATCTCCTCCACCAGTTGTTCTTCGGGTGTCCTGCAGACGTCTAAAAATCTACATTGTAAGCTGCCGTTGACCGCCTCAGCATTTACTGATAGGCTATGTCAATCCTAACCTCACATTTTTCAATTTTAGAGGAAAGCATAGAATAACTCGCTTTAAAATGCATTTCGAGCTGTGTAAATGTATTGGAATAAAACAGCAGATGATTCGAGAAATAATTCAAGCATTTAACAGCAAAAACTACTTAAATTCTTGTTTTTATACGGGTCTGTTACGAATCACCCCAAATGCCTGTTACGCAAGAAATCCGTCCCTACCTATCACTGGACAAAGTAGAAGCACCTCATGCCACGTGTTTACATTGAAAAGGGGTCACGCTTCAAGGCCCCAACGGTACTTCGATGGTGATTTATACCTGAGGAGCCTCAGACAGAAACTTCCTACAACTCAAAGTAAAAGATTTGCCTGTTTGACGAAATTTACGTGTACCCTATATTTCAGACGCCCTCCAAAACTATACCTGAGCACCGATCACATCCGCTTCGATTGTTCAAGGACCCTGTACTTGAAGCGAAAGAGGGGCCATACTCAGATTTTCCTCTGCTCCCTCCACTTAAATTAATAAACGCATTTGTTACGAATCGCCCCTGTTACAAATAAATCGCCCCATACTCCCTTACTCGTCACAAGGTCACCGCATTATCGACGTAGACACAACGTCCCTCAAATCCGTTGGACTATCCACGTAGAGTCAACGTTGATTTACAATGGACCACTATAGACGCCCAAATCGATGTTAAATCAACGTGAAAGTCACGTGGATTTGAGGTAGAAAAATGCTATCCACCTAATCCACCTATCTCCCGTGGATTCCACGTGGATGATACGTGGTTGTTCCCAGGGGGTGGACGCCATTTTTATTAGGTCCGGTGGCTCCGCCAGCTGCGGCAATGAGAAACTGTCGAAGAAATAATGAACAAATGGAAAATTAGAGCAGCTCCAGACCAAAAAAAAAAACACGTGGCCGGGGACCCCCTCAGATCTGGCTCCCTCCCGGTTTTTTTGGTTACTCTAGTGAATACGAATTGTCGAAATACAAATTGGGCCGGATCCAACACCGATTGGCTTTTTGGTAGAGGTCAAAAACCCCTAAAAATGGCTGTTTTTGAGGGTTTAAGTAGATTTTTTGGCCAGCAGGTTCCGGGATCCCAAAATGCCTCAAACCCTCAAAAACAGCCATTTTTAGGGGTTTTTGACCTCTACCAAAAAGCCAATCGGTTTTGGATCCGGCCCAATTTGTGTTTCGGCAATTCGTACTAGAGGAACCAAAAAAACCGGGAGGGGGCCAGATCTGAGGGGGTTCCCGGCTCCCGGCCAATTTTTTTTTTTTTTTGTCTGGAGCTGCTCTTAGCAATAAGGGCATTTTGAATGGGAGAGATAAAGCGAGCAGTTACCTTGTGCATGTGGAGGTGGGGGAGTTGCCCTCTGGAAAGCTGCTTACAAAAAAGCAAAGGACGAAAAGTCAATAATGGAGAGAAAAAAAGTCAATACGAGTCTGAGAGTGTGTACATGAGTACTTCCTTGCAGAACTTTCTGTATGCTTGAATGCTTGTAACGAACCACATCTCTGCAAAGAACGAGTTATTCTGCTTAAAATAAAACCCTTTTGATGTTGTATTACTGGTCAATAATGTATTCTTACTTTGCTTCTTGTTTCCCTGCAGAGAGGGTGAGAGGGTTGAAAGCCCGTCACCCCAACCGGCACCTAACCAGCAGCCTGGTGCGTCCCATCCTGGTGCATCCCAGCCTGGTGCATCCCAGCCACCTGCATCCCAGCCACCTGCATCGCAGCCACCTGCATCGCAGCCACCTGCATCGCAGCCACCTGCATCGCAGCCACCTGCATCGCAGCCACCTGCATCCCAGCCACCTGCATCGCAGCCACCTGCATCGCAGCCACCTGCATCCCAGCCACCTGCATCGCAGCCGATTCAACCCCAGCCTGTGCAACTGCAGCAGCATCCAGCCGGTAAGTATGTGTTGATTCACTTAGTGTTGTCAATATCAATCTTCACTTCAGATTTATGACTACTAAACCAAGAGAAGGAAAGTATTTTTTTGAGAATTTATTACCTACATCTCTCCCAATAAATTAATAAAATAAGCATTATCTTAGTTGGGTGGGGGAACCGGGCCGCGAGGCGGTGTTGCCGCGATTGGACTGAGGAAAATATCCGCCGCAACCGGGGATCGACCCGGGGACCTTAAAATCTTCAGTCTAACGCCCTCCCGTCTGAGCTATTCCGGCTATGTGTGTGTTAAAACACACCTAAGAATGTTTTTTTAGGGGCCTAACCAGCAATCTCCCCTGCAGCCGGGACTGTTTTGAGAGATTAGTCAATCTATCAAATGTATGTTTCAGTATCTGACACGGTGCCCGCCGTGGGATGAGGCAGGGTGAGGAGGGCAGACTTTTCAAGTAACTTTTCTTAAAATCTTGGCACTCGATGTTGAAAGGCGGCTATATTTCTCAACATGATTTTATCTTGTAAAATATATTGACGCCATATATTGAGCAGGGGCAAGGTTCTTTTCTATGCGTTTAAGTCTCCAAGAAATTTTGAGAAATCCTGTTTAACAAGTTAACTGGAACAGTTAGGAAATTTTAAACGTCTTTTTTGAGTGTAGCGCGAAAAGTTCGTCTAGGCGACCACGGTAGGGTCTCGTTGATTGTCCTCGCATGGCGAGGTTACATTGTTTGATAATAGGAAAGGAAGTCTCTGAGTCGTCAGACTCCATGGTGTATTCACAATATATATTGCCTACATATAGAGCAATGTATGAAATTTATATATTTGCCACATATTTTTTATATCGGAAAAGTATCTTGCTAAATTATCTTTTCCACATATGTCGTCAATACATGTTGGGCCATATATTTTGTCCATATAGTGCCCATATATTTTCCATTTTGCAAGGGCATTTTTTTTTCGGAGAGATTTTCGCAGGGCTTGTACAGATGTTCTTCGGAGCATTCCTTGGATCCAGATGGGAGGTAAAATGGAAGTCTTTTCTCAGATATATTAAAGAGGACTTCGCTGAAGCATTTTTTGGTCTGAAATGGTCAATGAAGGGACAATCTCATTCGAGCTCATTTGACTTATATCCTGTAGCTTTCCCTTGATATTATGAAAACTAAGCTCAAGAAGTAGGGGTTCACCTTTCCCTCAATTTTTAACTGGTTGCAAACCTTTTCTTCGTGTTTTTGTGATAGTGAAGCATGCATTTTTGTTCAAAATTCCGAAATTTTTCGGAGAAAGCCCAGAATCTGCATTTATGGAGAGCTCCATGCAGAAGTTTCGGAAAAACTCCATGAGTTTTCCATTTTTTTTCGGAATTTTCTGACAGTGTGGGTAGTGACTAGGGGCAGTCGCTGTGTACGAGTTTTCGAATTCAGCACTAAGAGCATTCGTAATAGCACTCAACATTTTCGTCTTTTTGTGCTGATTTCAGATGTGTACCGGGTTTTGCGATTGGACGTGATCTTGATCCCCCTACTCGGCGTTTTATGTCAAAAACGGGCGTTTTTCACAATTTTGCCCTTTCTAGGCCCGGATACCGCAACGGGGCGTTCGAGGAAGCTACCCTGCGATGAGGTTCTGTTCTCTTAAGGGAGTATGGGGCGATTTGTAACAGATTTCGGAAATCTCTACACAAAATTAAGAACATTCTGCATATTGGTGTCAAACTTGTGCCAGTTGAGCAGTCTGGCCCTTCATCTAGACTGTGCAGCTCCATTGGATCAATCTGGAGTCCGTAATCTTTGAAATCTAAGACGCTTTCCAAACCCTTGCATGCTGTTACGAATCGCCCCAGCATGGGGTGATTTGTAACAGCCATGGGGCTTTTCATAACATCCTACACATTAAATGAAACATCGTCGGGAATGTTATCTCCTCCACCAGTTGTTCTTCGGGTGTCCTGCCGACGTCTAAAATTCTACATTACAAGCTGCCGTTGACCGCCTCAGCATTAACTGATAGGCTATGTCAATCCTAACCTCACTTTTTTCAATTTTAGAGGAAAGCATAGAATAACTCGCTTTAAAATGCATTTCGAGCTGTGGAAATGTATTGGAATAAAACAGCAGATGATTCGAGAAATAATTCAAGCATTTAACAGCAAAAACTACTTAAATTCTTGTTTTGATATGGGTATGTTACGACTCCCCAAATGCCTGTTACGCAAGAAATCCGTCCCTAACTATCACTGGACAAAGTAAAAGCAACTTATGCCACGTGTTTACATTGTAAAGGGGTCACGCTTCAAGGCCCCAACGGTACTTCGATGGTGATTCATACTTGGGGAGCCTCAGACAGAAACTTCCTAGAACTCAAAATAAAAGATTTGCCTGTTTGCCGAAATTTCCGTGTACCCTATTTTTCAGACGCCCTCCAAAACTATACTGGCACCGATCACATCCGCTTCGATTGTTCAAGGGCCCTGTACTTGAAGCGAAAGAGGGGCCATACTCAGATTTTCCTCTGCTCCCTCCACTTAAATTAATAAACGCATTTGTTACGAATCGCCCCATACTCCCTTACTCTAAATCTAAGGTTTAGAGCCTAGGCGAGCGTCGGAGGACCACACATAAGCACACAAAAGCCCTAAAAGTGGGTTTCTTTGGCTAAAAAAAATAGTTTCTTTCCTACTTTTTTGCATTTTTAACCATGATTATGACCGACCACAGTCTCTGGGATGAGTGAAATATTGGTGGGGGATGTGACGAGGAAGGGGCTAACCAGTCCTGGCCCAGAGCAGCGTCTGGCGGTTAACAGGGCGACGCGCGGGGCAGTGGCGCGGGCGAGCAGTTGTCGTTTCGGCCGGACGCTACGGGCTCCCACGCTCGCCTCGTAAGGGCGTAAGGTCTTAGCTCGGCCGAGGGATACCCCTCGCCTACCCAGGACTCACCACGAGGAGGTGCCTGCACGTCGAGTCCCGCACACCCGCCCGCCCACTCGGGCATGAAGATCTAACGCTTTTGTGGCGTCTTGAAATTTGCCTTGTTTTTAAACTTGGGCATTACTTATCTTGACTTCACCTTCGTCCTGTTGAATCATCAGTGATGATACCATCTCGGCGCTGCTCGCCGACAACTTGCTTTGCAGCTACCAGCTACGGTCACTTCCCGAACATACCTTTCCACTGCTTGCGTGTGACAGGGCAGTGGAGGTACTTCAAGTGTGCCCTCGTTGATGGCAGTGAGTGATGAGGGCTTCCATGATAGTGGAACTTCAACTATCAATGACATTCATGATGAGGACTTTGATATTAGTAGAACTTCAGGTAACTTGAACAAGCCTCTTTTAAAACCCTTGAACTGGTATGGTGGTTACTGAAAATAGAGAACTTTGCATTAAACAGCTTGCATATTATTTTTTACAGAAGATGAAGATCCTTCTTATAAGGAGGAGGAAGAGGAAGATGATGAAGAATGGGAGGACGAAGAAGTGGGAAAGGATAAGATGAAACAGAAAAGGGCAACTACGAAGAAATTTTTCAAGACCAAGCGAGAGAGGACGGCAAAGTATAGCATGACATTGAGAAGCCAAGGCCCCCATGAGTTTAATGATGAAAATAGCGACACGCACGAAGAAGAAGATGATGATCATGCTCTGGAAACCCAAAGGACAAAAAATAAAAATGGGCAGCGGAAGCACTGAGAATGAAAGAGTCACCACCACCATCGCCCTTTCATTAGGTAACGCACGCACCGTTGTCCAAATTTGGGCGACGAGCCAGCGGTGACCAAATTTTGGGCAGTCATAAAATCGTCGCCCAAATTTGGGTAACGCCGTCGGCGACTCCGCAAGGTCCCCGATGACGCTCTTCCGGGGCCACCACGATGACCCGACCCAATGTTGCGTTGAGGCCTCCGGTCATCGTGGTGGCCCCGGAAGGACGCCATCGGGAACGTCACAGCGTCGCCGACGGCGTTACCCAAATTTGGGTGACCAAACGCCTGTCACCCAATTTCGAGTGATGAATTTTTCGTCATCAAAATTTGGGCAACGAAGTTGCATTACCCATTTTAAGGGCTATGGTGGTGACCAATTCATTCTCAGTGTCCGCATTCCTATTTTCATCTCAGAGTGATATAAGCCGCATGCGGATGGACCTGTCGCGCCCTCCTGACCGCATCAATGCTAAAGAGAAGATTCAGCAGGCTGTGTTGGAGGATGAACTTGCCCTGGAAATGCATGAGCGGTGCCAGAAATTGAAATCTCATCGGCATCGCAAAACGTGAGTAGTTTCCAAAAATCTTCACCATCTTTGGCACCCAGTTGGTGTGTTCCAACGCAGAGGTCTTTGAGGAACACCTCGAAATCGATAGTTACAAGTTATCATGCAGGGGAACCAGAATATTCCTAGTCGGAATGGACGTGCACGTCGTTCCAGAAGGTCGCGGACGCAGCAGGGGGCCCCACCTCGTTCACAATCAATGCAGTTGATGGTGCAGCCACGGCACCATGGTCGAAGACCGCGGGCGCAGCAGTAAGCTCAGTCGACACCTCGGCGAGCCGTCAGATAACGCCTCCGACCTTTGCAACCAACCCCATCCGACTTCACTGCACTGTTAAAAATTGTTGTCTTAAAACAACAACACAATTACCAACCTCGACAACGCTGTTGTTTGTGAACAAGTTAGCTTGTTTTAAAACGACGAATTCGTTGCTAATTATTTCTATGACTTATGCTGTTTCAAAACAATATTTTGATGCGTACAAACAACCCGGACAGTCTAAGAAGAGGTTACTGCGGGGTAACTGGGACTCTACTAGGTCTGTGACCTAATCGGCAATAAAAATTGATGCAAATAAGGCTGTCTACCGGTTTGCAAACATCTTGTGGACGAACGACGCAACTCGTTAGTAAACAACGAAAGTCATTTGAAAACAACTTTGATCATTAAGAAAATTAGCACCATATTCACTGTTAAATTACAACATAATTTTTAACAGTGTGGGCGTTTCCGGTCGCTAGTCGCCTCGTCCCTCTCCCCCCGCTTCCTCGGGCGGCCTGCAGTCGGCCCGGCATGCTCCCAACCTGACAACGCCATAAGCTCGTTGAAGATTTAGGTTTGCAGGGAGCCAGCGGCTTCAAATGTCAATCAAACATTTTAATAAGGTTTTCCATTTAACCTTTGACAAGTTAAGAATAGGTTGACATTTTTCTAAGAAGCTGCAATATTTTGTATCGCATGGAGGGGCGCACAGTGGGACGAAACGCGTAAAAAGCGGCGAGAAGTGGCATTTCGAAAATTGAACGGCAGGGTCCAACAAACTCGTCGATGTTTATTGGAAAGGCCTTGGCTATGCGTGACACTTATCAGTTTTACAATATATGACCCGAGCGACCCACAGCGGGGGCCCCAAAACCGGACGCATTTTCAGCTTTTCGTTCACTTATTGCAATAGGTGTATAGTGTTCGCTCTGGTGGCCGCCCTATTTAAGATAAAGGTGTTAAATTATATGTTTTTGGAAAGCTGAACGCCTCGCCAATGTTATTCAGCAGTCAGATTTACTCTTGGGTCACCCGGATTAAAACACATTGCCGTTAAAAGTGCTAGAAAATTGGCGTCTGAACGATTTTTACAGTGCGATAAGTTGAGTTGCGAACATTTGCGCACGGTTCTGTCACTTGTCGGTGATAGGGCAGCCAGTCCACTTTGGACTCCATGCCACCGAATGTTTCGGAATGTTTCCCCGTTTTTTGAAAATCGCCTCCAAAAGTGCGTTCTAAAACGATACCCGAAAAAAGTGGCGATAATTCTGGGGGCTCCGATCGTCTCCAAAATCGCTACCCCGGGGTTTTTTGGGGGTGAGAAACTCGTTCCCCTCAAAAGTCGAAAGCCAGAAATGACCGCCAGGGGCAGATCCACATTCAAAAAAGGGGGGTTTAAACCCTTCGGAGCCCACGGAACGATGCCAAAAACGCTACACGGGGTTTTTTGGGGATGAGAAATTCGTTCCTGTCAACGTCGAAAGCCGAAAACGAACGTCAGGGGCGGATCCAGTTTAACCCCTTGCTTGATTGCTGAATCCGTCCCGTGGCGTACGTTTCCGGCTTTCGCGTTTGGGAAAAGAGTTTCTCATCCCGAAAACCCCCGTGAAGCGATTTTGGCATCGTTCCGGGCACTCCGAAGGGTTCACCCCCTCCTGGGAAATTTGGGTCCGCCCCTGGCGTCCTTTTCGGCTTTAAATTTTGACGGATTCGAGTTTTTCATACCCCAAAACCCCCGGGTAGTGATTTTGGAGACGATCGGAGCATCCCAGAATTATCGCCGCTTTTTTCGGGTTTCGTCCCACTGTGGGGCGGTTGGTTTGCCTTTGTCAACAACTTGTCGGCAAGGCTTCTGCTAGGCCTGGTTTTTGACAGTTTCGTGTGTCTTATGTTTATTTGGTGCTATGGGATTGTGACATGAGTGCGATAAAGAAGTGCTGTGCTGTACCGGGCTGTACTTTCTTCGCCGTGACGGGAGATAAGAACGGTGTTCCATTTCCCCAAAAATCCACTTTGGTAAGAACTGTCTCTATCCTTCTAAGCATCCTCTCTGCTCTAAACCTAAATATATAAAAATACCATGACATTATTTTCTTTCGGCTGTTGAAATTGGATAAGAAACTCTTCCCTCCTCAGAACAAACTTGTCAACCATCAAAAGCTCCAGATTTGTATGTCCAGCCCATTTTGAGGTGTCGATGTTGAGAGACAAGCACCGTGATCATCTTCAGAAGGGCTTACATGTTCTTCCAACCATTTTCACAATGGATCATAAATCTCTCTCTGAGTCTGAGATGTTAATCTGGGACAATACCCGTGGTATAGACACAGTACTGACATTAATTATTTTCTAACTTAGCTCTTCATGACATGACTGTAATCATATTTGATGCAGGTTCTGAGTCTGGAAGAGATCCGAGTCACACCCTGCACCTTCACCGACTGGTTGAACCAGAGCTGATGCTACCCCAAAATGATGCCCAGCCAGAAGCTTCTCACTGTTAGTGTTTTTATTTTTCTTGAAAGTCTACTTTGACTAAATTTTTTACTATATACTTATTGTTTAGATAAACGACCATATGACAATGTATACATAGATGAGGAGCACTTGTTCTTTGAGCCAGATCTGAAGATGCCCAAAACTGATTTCCAGCCAGAAGCTTCTTCTCACTGTTTGTGTTTTTATTTTTCTTGAAAGTCTACTTTGACTAGAATTAAATTTTTAACTGTATACTTATTGTTTAGATAAACGACCACATGAAGATGTCGCCATAGGTGAGGAGCATTTGGTCTTTCAGCCAGATCTGACGATGCCCGAAACTGATTTCCAGCCAAATGCCACTCCTCGCCGTTAGTGCTTTTACAATTTAAAAAAGTCAACCTCGTTCTGAACTACATTTTTATTTACAGTTTGTGTGTAAAACTACTTTGTAAAAGAGCAAACAATTAATTTTTTACTTACCACAGTTTCTAATTTTTTATTGCAGGTTCTATGGAGTCTACTGGGGCTCGCACTCGAAGCTCATCCCCAAGCAAGAAAAGGGTCAGCCTTAAACAATTAGGGGAGTACTCAGGAGTCCAGCACATGAGCCCAGATGCAGTGAAACTGGCAAGGACTTTTCAGGAGTAAAGGCAGATGGCCTTCACAATGCAGAGGAAGCTGCTTGTGGCACAGCGACGGAACTCAGATCTCTCAAAGCTTTGTAATAGAAGGTTCGTTGATATGGTAGATGAGCTGGCCATCTCTCCAGTAACTCGTCAAAATTGTCAAAGGAGAAATGAGAAATTTTAAAAGAAAGCGTCAAGGCCGAAGATGGTTACTGCAAGATAAATTATTTGCTCTCTCCATTTTTAAACGTAGTCCAAGAGCATACCGATTTATGTCCAAGTACATGATTTTGCCCTCTGAGAGCTCTTTAAAAGACATTTTACAGAGGATCCCCCTGCCACCAGGCATCTCTGCATCTTTTATTTCTCTTCTTGCTACTAAAGTGAAATCTATGTCGAGTTCAGATACTCTCTGCACTGTATCATTTGATGATATATTTTTGAGAGGGAACCTGTATTTTAATTCAAGTTTGGGCATAGTGGAAGGGTTTGAGAATTATGGAGACTTGGGTAGGACTAATCGAGTTGCTGACCATGCTTTGGTTTTTATGGTACAAGGTGTGAAGTCAAGATGGACATTCCCAAAAACCTTCGTAAAATATTCCGTTGTAAATTCACAACATAATTTTTACAGTGGACTCGATTCGCTGACGGAACGTAGCTTTAGCTCAACTGTATCCGGTTACCCATTGCTATTTTCGTTGGGTTAGTGGTTAGGGATCGTTACCTCTGGTGCCTCGTGTCTAATCGTATTTTCCACTTATCTTTGAAGCACTTTTATCTTTGATCTTTGAAGCAGTACAATGGCATCGGTAGCTCCTCTTGAGGTTGCTTGTCCTGGAAAGTTGAGTTACATGTTATCGTTGTATAAAGACAGCGAGGGACAACCACAATTTCACATGCATTTACATACCAAGCCTGCCCATATAAGCCAGTCTTCCACATTCTGTGGAATGTTTGTTGGAATGGGAATGTCATCTTGTTGTGGCAGAGGAGCAATCGGAGCGGCAGGAGCCTGATGGACCGGTGCAGGGCTTACTAGGGCGTACACTTTCTCAAACAGGACATTTCTCTTCCTGTTTGGATTAACAGAGGGCCTGCTGGGGAGATATTTCGGAGGTGGAAAAGGGGGGGGGGGGTGAAGTGGAGTCGGGTGGAGATGGAATCGGAATGTGGAGTCGCTCGGCGGAGATGAACCGGAAAAGGGGACTTGGAAAGAGGAACGCGGATTTAGGACCCGTGGAGCGCGGAACGTGGAGCGGATTTGAATACGGGGAAGGCGGACGGAATGGGATAATGAACGGAAGGGAAGACGCCGCGGATTATAGTCAAAGACGTTAACGCGTGCCGAGTGAAGAAGAAATTGTGTTTGGAAGAAATTGTTTTTGTGTGTATTTATTGAAAGGACTTGCCGCAACGGTAAGTTTGAGGGATAAGAAATGTGTGCATGAATAGAGTTCCTGCAAACAATTCAAAGTGCCACTGACACCACACAGACTCTTTACAGGATTGTTTGCTTTGGGTTCATAGTAGTTCTTGAGTAATGAAAATTTAATCCTCTTTCGAAGAGAAAATGTTCACAGTAAGTGAAAACCTTGTGCAAGTCTAGATTTATCATATGGTATTTGCAGAAATGGTGCACACAAAGGACAGCAGGTGAAGGCACTTTTTGCCAACGGGCAACGGACAGCAATTGGCCCCCGAGGACATTTCCTCTACAATCCAGACCCATCCGTCTGGGAACATGTGGGCAGTGACAGCAGTTCGTCGACATACTTTTCAGACTACGAAGATGAAGATTACCCTTACAAGTACCCACAGAAATGGAGACGTGAACACGCACTGTGAGATACATTGCACAGACATAAAAAATGATAGAATAAATAATGATGAACCATTATGAAAAGTAGATGTACTTTAAATTTTTGGCTGAGCGATAGCGAAGCCTGTTACTCCATTGGGGTTGAAAAGTTTTTCTTGTCTGTGTGCGTGCCTGTGTGCGTGTGTGTCCGCACTACTCCTCCTGAACGGCTCGGCCGATCTCTGTGAGATTTTGCACACTTTTTGGGCATGTCCTTGGCTCGGCACACGCGAAATTTCACTATCCTAGCTCAACTGGTTCAGTTTTTATAGCCGAAAAACACCTAAAAAACGGCGAAAAATCGAGTTTTCTGCAGGCAGATCACCTCTGCCTTAGAAAGGGGGGGTCTGGGGGGCGGAGCCCCCCAGCATGCACCAAGTAAGAAGTAACCGACGATGGACAAGCCATTGCCTGCCGAAGGCAGACTAGCGCCGCAGGCCAAGGTAGGTACGCCAGGCGCGGATTGGAGAAACAGGCAGCGAGACATCGCGAAGCCTGTTACGACAAGACGCGGTCTGGCGTAAACCTACCTTGTATTTTGTATAAATTAATAATGAAGAAGCATTGTAACAGTCTGTACCTGACTAGCCAAAGAAGCATGAGACAAAATACATCTTACAAAAATATTCAACAACTATAGCATTGCATTAAATCAGTAAAAGTAAATCAATAACAAGGTAGGTGTACGTACGTGTACGCCAGACCGTGTCTTGTCGTAACAGGCTTCGCGATGCTGCGCCAGTTTCGACAATCCACGACTGGCGTATACACCTACCTTGGCCTGCGGCGCTAACCTGCCTTCGGCAGACCGTAGAAATGGGCGTGATCCCCTCAAAAATTAGCATTTGGTCATGAAAATCCACACTAATGGAATATAACTTTGGGTCGGGGGTGCGAATGGGTTCTATTTTCGTCATCAGCAGCTTAAAAAACATAGAAAACGACACGCAACTTGACAAGAAGTTGAGAGTACCTTAAAAGTTGTATTTTTTTTCTGCCGTTTTTAAAGTGTTTTTTAGCTAATATGACCGAATGGATTGAGATAGAAAGCTGAATTTTGGTGTGTGGCGAGCCAAGGATACACCTAATAACCCTGCAAAATCTCAGCCGGATCGGCCGAGCCGTTCAGGAGGAGTAGTGCGGACACACAAGACACACGCACACACACACAGACAGACAGACAGACAGACATGAAAAACTTTTCAACACGACTGGAGTAACAGGCTTCGCTATCGCTCAGCCAATAATACTCTTTGACTAGCTAACAACATTTCAATAGTTTCAAATTGTGACTAGAAGTATCTGTGCCATGAAATTAGGTGACAGTTAAGCCTTAAATGACCAAAATCACACTAACGAGTCAGAATCAGTCAGCGAATGGCACATAATCCTTAACTTAGTACAGCCAATAGGTAAATCAAGAACCTATATAGCCCCAATCCGACTGACTCACTGACTGACTCACTCACTCACTCACTCATAGAAATGTTTGGGGTCAAGGAGTGGTCGTAGAGACATGTGGTTTTTTCCATTCGATTCCAAATTTTATGGGAAAATTGGGGAAAATCCCAAAAGTTGAAAATTCCTAACCGTTTCCGAGCAAACTTACTTAATCTTCAAAAAAGCGGACCAAATTCCTCACAGTTTCCGAGCAAACCCACTCAATCATCGAAAAAGGGGACCGACCGACTAAAAATTTTTATTCGCCCCATCAGTAGGTCTGGTCGAGACATTTCCGAAACTGTGCCGCAATCGGGTCCCCGTCACCGGCAACATCCTCAAAACGATTAAATAGGCCTAAATTTCAACAAAACCCACTCAATCTTCAAAAAAGGGGACCGACCGACTGAAATTTTTTATTCGCCTTATCGGTAGGTCTGGTCGAGACATTTCCGAAACTGTGCCGCAATCGGGTCCCCGTCACCGGCAACATCCTCAACTCTATCTTCAAAAAAGGGGACCGACCGACTAAAAATTTTTATTCGCCCAATCGGTAGGTCTGGTCGAGACATTTCCGAAACTGTGCCGCAATCGGGTCCTTGTCACCGGCAACATCCTCAACAAGCTAGGGCCCGCCCTTCCGTCGAACCGAGTTGCCAGCTCCGCTTCGCTGCGCCGGCAACTCGGTTCGACAGGGGGCCGGCCCAGCTTGGCCTGCCGGCAGCCTTTTCTCGGGCCTTCGGCCCTCGCATCAGACCAAACTTGGCCAGTCGAAGGCCCGGGCCTTCGGCCCGCTCGCATCACACACACCGTGAGCGGGTAAAGCAAAGTTATCGATGTACCATCGTGACTTAGGCCCGCCCTTCTATTCCCAATATGCAATAGTCCTTACACTTTTTACTCCAACTGTCCTTAGAATATGCCCATTTCATTTGTCTCTTCGCCCTCATTCCGAAAATACCCATATTTGCCATGCTACTGCAACTCCTTGCAATAGAGGCACAGCAGGAGCGCAAAACGAGTCCGTCGCACTTTTTCCCGTAACTCATGAGGGCGGGCTCCTGGACCCCCCTTCCGACCCCTCGTTGAAGAGGTCTTGCCAAGACCTATCCAAAACTTCAGTAAAAATTTTCAGTCGGTCGACCCCCTTTTTTCAAGATCCTGATGTGACTAATAGACGAAGTCGGGCTCCTGGACCCCCTTTCCGACCCCTCGTTGAAAAGGTCTTGCTGAGACCAATCGAAATCTGCAATAAATTTTTTTAGTCGGTCGACCCCCTTTTTTGAAGATCCTGATCTGGCCAACTTGTAAAAGCGGCCAATGGGGTCGGGACCAGGTCCATTCATCTTGTCTCGTCGCCCCGATTCCAAAAATACCCCTATGTGCCCTGCTAGCACCAATAATGGCGGAAATCCCCCTCCCCGCTCATGTAAACCACGATGCACCTGCAGCAGCCCTTGTGCGACCCGGACGGGATTTGCACCACCGGATTATTTGTTTGGACGGTACTCCTGAAGTACCCTCCAAATCTGGTTACTCTAGCTCAACTCCTTCCTTGTACACAGACGCCAACAACAACAACAACAACAACAACAACAACAACAACACACAGACACAAAGGCAAATGCATAGGCCCTCCCCCTATTTTTTGAATAGAAGGGCGGGCCAAAAACGATAAAATAGGCCTAAATTTAACAAAATCCGCTCAATCTTCAAAAAAGGGGACCGACCGACTAAAAGTTTTTATTCGCTCCATCGGTAGGTCTGGTCGTGACATTTCCGAAACTGTGCCGCAATCGGGTCCTCGTCACCGGCAACATCCTCAAAAACGATTAAATAGGCCTAAATTTAACAAAATCCACTCAATCTTCAAAAAAGGGGACCGACCGACTAAAAATTTTTATTCGCTCCATCGGTAGGTCTGGTCGTGACATTTCCGAAACTGTGCCGCAATCGGGTTCCCGTCACCGGCAACATCCTCAAAACGATGAAATGGGCCTATATTGAACAAAATACAACCGTTTCCGAGCAGTTAAAGCCATGTAATATATTGCGTCTTAAACCTGGCCGGAGAAATCTGTAGAAATCAGAAATGAAAGACGCAGAAGAGGCCCATTAGTTTGGCCTTCGGTCACATTGACCATAATGAACACAGATCTTATTCTTTTTAAAGCAGTCTTCAATATTTTCCGGACCTTGAATGCCGTTGACTGCCACAGTAGCCAATACAATACAAGCTATCTATTTGGGCAGTAATAGTACCTTAAAAATTAATGGTCAAAAGCAGTTAAATAGACCCTTCCAAAAAGCAGTTCAGTTACTTCATTAGAAAATTTTCCTTTGGTCACCACGGACTTACTAATAATACTTCGGTACGCGCCCCACACATGCGGGGGTCTGGGGGCGGAGCCCCCAGCGAGCAGCGCGAGTAACATCAATATAATGTTAACATCAGTTTCCCTGGAAAGAATTAATTCGTGATATATGCACACCGACCACTCAGCTCTGAGTGATGTGTCTTGAACACATACTTCATATGTGAGCAACAAGAGTAACAATACCTTGACTAGGTAAGAACATTTCAATGGTGTCATTCACTCTACCAAAAATGTCCTGTAAATGCCGTTAATTTATTACCAGTTTTCACTGTAGGTCAATTCACAGCGTTTACTGTGATCTGCTCACGGGATTCACTGTGATCTTGGTCGCGGTGTTCACTGTGATCTGGTCCCCAGTAAACACTGTGAGTTTGACACCGCTGAGCACCGAAGTACTGCAAATCAGGCTCCATTTCACGGCGTTTACTGTGGCCAGATCACAGTGAACACTGTAACCGAGATCACAGTGAACGCCGTGAACTAGTTCACAGCAAACGCCGTGAATTGAATAACAGCAAACATTGGTAATAAATTAACGGCGTTGACAGGACATTTTTTGTAGAGTGAATTGGCTGAGCGATAGCGAAGCCTGTTACTCCAGTGGGGTTGAAAAGTTTTTCCTGTCTGTGTGTCTGTGTGTCCGCACTACTTCTCCTGAACGGCTCGGCCGATCTCGGTGAGATTTTGCACACTTTTTGGGTATGTCCTTGGCTGGGCACACGCGAAATTTCACTATCCTAGCTCAACTGGTTACGTTTTTATAGCCGGAAAACACTTTAACAAGGTAGGTGTACGCCAGACTGTGTCTTGTCGTAACAGGCTTCGCGATGCTGCGCCAGTTTCGACCATCTACGCCTGGCGTATACACCTACCTTGGCCTGCGGCGCTAACCTGCCTTCGGCAGGCTGCCTTCCTTGGCAGACCGTGGAAATGGGCGTGATCCCCTCAAAAAGAGCATTTGGTCATCAAAATCTTCACTAATGGGGCTAAACTTTCGGTCGGAGGTCTGAATGGGTTCTATTTTCGTCATCAGCAGCCTCAAAAACATTTAACACGACATTGAACTTGACAAAAAGTTGAAAGTTCCAAAAAAAGTTGTCTTTTTCCTGCCGTTTTAAAGTGTTTTTGGGCTAATATGACCGAATGGATTGAGATAGAAAGCTGAATTTCGGTGTGTGGCGAGCCAAGGACATGCCCAATGACCCTGCGAAATCTCAGCAGAATCGGCCGAGCCGTTTAGGAGGAGTAGTGTGGACACACAGACACACACACACACACAGACAGACATGAAAAACTTTTCAACCCCACTGGAGTAACAGGCTTCGCTATCGCTCAGCCAAAAACGGCGAAAAATCGAGTTTTCTGCAGGCAGAACACTCCTGTCTTGAAGAAAGGGGGGTCTGGGGGCGGGGCCCCCCTGCCCCGTCAAGTTTAAAAGTTACACGGGTCAAGATTAAGTTCTGTAGATGAAGCAACTCTATCTTGAATGAAGGGGGGTCTGAGGGCGGAGCCCCTCAGCACGCAACAAGTTAGAGTAACCGACGATGGACAAGCCATTGCCTGCCGAAGGCAGCGCCGCAGGCCAAGGTAGGTACGCCAGGCGCAGATTGGAGGAACAGGCAGCGAGACATCGCACAGTGGTTTAAAATGCGATTTTCGGGGGAATAAGTCCTAGCAAGCGTCCCGTGCGACCAAATGCTACCAGAATTGAACTGAATCATCTGTAGGCAATAGGCAAAGACCAGTTCAAAGGAAAAGGTGGTCCGATAAAAATTGGATTTAAAATCCTAAAATAATGAGTAAAATAGCTTAATCAGTAGACAAATGACAGAATTGACAAAAAGTGCAAAACTAAAAAATGCTCAAAATACTTCGTTTCAACTTCTGAGCCGCATTAAACCATTTTGTTACTAAGAAAAACAACATATTTGAAAAGAAAAACAATCGCACTTATGTTTTTTTCATTTTGAACGGTGCACACCAGAAGCGATTAACCCCAAAGCCAATCAATTTGGCACGTTTTTGTGGTGTTGGGCCCCTTGCGTTTCGTGTTGCGGACGTATGCGGAATAGTTATCGCCAGGGCATGTTAATATACATGTAAGGGAAGCGCCTCGCACCAATAACTCAGCTAAGGGAGGGTGGGGCACCATGACCACTGGGGCACCATGACCACCCCCCTCGCTCTCGGGAACTACTTTGCCGACGGCAACCGGTCGACCGGACTTTCGAGAGAATAGAATTCTAACTATTTTCAGCCAGAGCCCTACCTTCTAGCTTCAAGGGTACGACCATAGCACCTCGCCAAAATTTTTGTTACAGCGTTTTGGCTAAATTGGGCGTTTTTCAAATCTGGGATATTTTTTCTCACTCTCACATTTGAGAACATAGGTTCGATGTCTTAGGTTTTCCTCAAAATGTCGGCTCTTCGGCAAAATATCCAACATCACATTTAATTCTAAGTAGTTGTTTGCTTGCTCGGGGAGCCTTAGAGTCGTAAACTGCACTGTGGGGCACCATGACCACTTTTTAGTGGGGCACCATGACCACACATATTTGAGTGTTTTTTCTCATATTTTGGCCTGATACCGTAGAACGGGGTAATATGAGACAAATTTCGAGGTTTTATGTGAATTTCCCCCTTTTAATTTCAACTTGAGGTGCTGAAGTGTTCATCACTTGTTCATTGACCCTTTGGCTACACTCCCTCCAAATTTCAGATTTTTAGGTGCAGTAGGGACCCTTCAATAACCCTCGGAATGCCGTCCCATATTTCCCTGCAATGTGGGGTAATATGAGACAAAAGAGAAAAATGGTAAAGAAGTATGGAAAATAAACTCTTTTAGGTGGGTTTGGAGCTTTTTAAGTTCTTTTCATTCATTTTAAAGATGATTGGGGACTATAATGAAGGAGAGATAAAATCTGGAGGGAAGAAAAATGGGTGTCACCAAAAAGAGCTGAAAAATATCTGAGAAGTCATGAGTTGTGCCTGTCACATGAAAATACTAAACGAAGAGCATAGATGCCGGTCAGGTAGTAAAACAAATTCGTGTTAAAATCATTATTACTTGAAATTAAGAACAGTGGAGTATGTTTGGCCTTATGTTTCGAACGAAAAGAGGTGTCTCTATTTTCCCTCCAAGGTTACAAAATTGTATTCCATCTGCAACAGGCGGCCCGGGAGTAGACATAACAGAACCAAATTTTGTCCTGATTATGTTGACATGATTGTCTACAGATGTAAACCTCGTTCGGACGAGAACCAGAGTTCCAACCGAGGTTTCTGGGGAGGTTTTTACGAACTTTATAAAACTTGTCAGAATTTAGATGATTTTCGTTTGGTTCTTAATAATCCTGGCGAGTCTCTGATTGCCTTCGTGCGTTTCCCGTGATCTGCTAAGGCCTCCTAGATCACGAAAAAAAATTCCCGATGGTCTTCTGAACAACCACTTGAGAGCAACACGACAGAAACCAAAAAAAGTGCGCTTTGTCTCTATTTTCCTTCATGTCTCATATTACCCCGTTCTACGGTAATGATTTATTTTCGTCGAAAATTTGCTTTTTGCTTCTGAAAATGTATAAAGGTTGAATAATTGCTGCAGAATAGATAGTTTTATCACAAATTTGTGATAATTTGTGAATCACCAAGATGATTAAGAATGGTTCTGAAACTGAGACTTGATATGGTGGTTTCTCTTGCACTAAATGAGCTCCAAACCGCAAAAGTTGGCCGCGAAGGCGATCCGTGGCTACTTTGCACCAAGATGGCTCTGGCATTATGAGAAACAGCATTTAATTCACTTGTTTGCAGTGTAGTAACCGCGATAATTTTCTTAAAATTTACCAAATTGAAATCTGCATACGAATTTGGACTCGTCTTAGCAAGACGAACATAAAATGTTAACACATGTCATAGCTTTGGATGTGAAATTTGAAAGCCTTAGAGCGTTAACTGTTTTAAACCGTCCATTTCAAGGCATCTTAGAACGTTTGATACTTCGAAGGTTTTTACAGTGTTTTTTAGTTTAGTTGACTGGCCTGATGGTAATGACAGCGATATAAACAATTTCAATGAGAATACTGGTAGAAAGTACACTTTTTTGGGCCAAAAAATTACTATGGTCATGGTGCCCCACGGGGTGGTCATGGTGCCCCATAGGTGGGGCACCATGACCACTTTGCGTTTTATTTTCAAAAGTGTTCTGTGAGCCTGCCGTGCATTGCAGACAAGTTCCAATGGGTGGAAGAGGTCCTTGGAGGTCCAAAGAATCCTCTCATGCTAGAAACTTAACTGTTCGAACCACACGGTGGAGTAGAGGGAGGCACAAAAAAAAAGTGGTCATGGTGCCCCACCCTCCCTTAGTCCGTTTCCACCCCCCGCATGCCTCCAAAACGGTTTTGAAAAATCAACTTATTCCCCCTAAAACAGCATTTTAAACCACTGTGCATCGCGAAGCCTGTTACGACAAGACGTGGTCTGGCGTAAACCTTCCTTGTCTACATGACTAAGGAATTAAAATACTTGCATTTGAAGTGATAGTGGGAGAGAAAATCATAGTACATGAGGAAAATATCTTACTTGCATTTATGAAACAAAATGTACCAGATCACAATGTATCAGTCTTTAAGAACAGCCCAAGATGGATTATACAGTGACAATCAGTCAGGAACCAAAATATTTACTTTAATACTTCAATAATCAAGAGTAATTAGTTTTACATTATTACAAGGTAGGTTTACGCCAGACCGAGCCTGCCGTACCTACCTTGGCCTGCGGCGCTAGCCTGCCTGCGGCAGACAACGGCTTGTCCATTGTTGGTTATTTTTGGCCCGTCGTTTATTTTTTGTAAAAAAATATGACGGAGGGACGGGCATATAGTATGATCCCTGCTGTGCGTCCGTCCGTTCGTCCGTCCGAGGACTTCCCGTGGTCCGATCTTGACCAAATTTGGTATGCAGCCTCCTTGGGTGACCCTAAGAACCGCCCGGTGGCAGCAAATCCGATCCGAGCCCCGGGGGCGCTGCTGCAGGTGCATCATGGTCTTCATGGGGTCGAGGAGGATCTCGGCAACGGATGCAGCTAGGAGGGCATGTAGGGGTATTTTTGGAATCGGGGCGAAGAGAAAAAACCAATGGTGCCAGTTTCGAGCGAATCGGAGAAGTTCGGACCCGGGTTCAAATCCCAGCGGTTTTTTTTAACATTCTTTTTATTCGAGTTTTTGCATTGTTTCTGATGTTTTTGAGGGTGCTGATGACGAAAACGACATTTATTTTAACCCCAGACTCAGGTTTAATTCCCGTCAGGGTCAAACATAGGCGAAATTCGTACGTTTCTCAATGTACGGGACGGGCCAAAGTTGCCGATGTATATCGCTACTTTTCCTGTTATTTAACTTTTTGTTGAATGCTGGGACCCCCTACATTCTAAATAGAGTTGTTTTATCTACAGATAACACAATCTTGACCCTTGTCACTTTTTAACTTGTCGAGGCTCCGCCCCCCAGACCCCCCCTTTCTCTAAGACAGAAGTGATCTATCTGCGGAAAACTCGATTTTTCGCCGCTTTATAGGTGTTTTTCGGCTATAAAAACTGAACCAGTTGAGCTAGGGTAGTGAAATTTCGCTTGTGCCGAGCCGTTCAGGAGGAGTAGTGTGGACACACAGACACTCAGACAGACAAACAGACAGACAGAAAAAACTTTTCAACCCCACTGGAGTAACAGGCTTCGCTATCGCTCAGCCAACAATTATTATTGCAAGGTAGGTTTACGCCAGACCGCGTCTTGTAACAGGCTTCGCGATGTCTCGCTGCCTGTTCCTCCAATCCACGCCTGGCGTACCTACCTTGGCCTGCGGCGCTAGCCTGCCTGCGGCAAGCAATGGCTCGTCCATTGTCGATTATTTTTTAACTTGTTGCATGCTGGGGGGCTCCGCCCCCCCCGACCCCCCTACATTCTAAATAGAGTTGTTTTACCTACGGATAACACGATCTTGACTTTTGTCGCTTTTTAACTTGAGCACCCCAGACCCCCTTTCTCCAAGCCAGAAGTGACCTATCTGCAGAAAGCTCTATTTTTCGCCGTTTTTTAGGTGTTTTTCGGCTATATAAACTGAACTAGTTGAGCTAGGATAGTGAAATTTCGCGTGTGCCGAGCCAAGGACATACCCAAAAAGTGTGCAAAATCTCATTGAGATCGGCCGAGCCGTTCAGCAGGAGTAGTGCGGACCGAGGGGTGAATCACTCAGCGTTGTGGTGTACACATGAGTACATGAGTACGCGTGAGTACACCTCCCTTTACTCATAAATTTTACATTTGTAAACAATTTAAGGCTTAATTTAGCGTTTAAAATGACACTCGACGCCACATCGGTCGAAAAACTAGTGAATTTCGCCCTTTTTAACCTTGTGAGTACACTGAGTACGGGCAAATTTGTACACATGAGTACACTAGTGATTCACCCCTCGGTGCGGACACACAGACAGACAGACAGACAGGAAAAACTTTTCAACCCCACTGGAGTAACAGGCTTCGCTATCGCTCAGCCAATTATTATTATATTATTATTATTATTATTATTATTATTACAAGGTAGGTTTACGCCAGACCGCGTCTTGTCGTAACAGGCTTCGCGAAGTCTCGCGGCCTGTTCCTCCAATCCGCGCCTCACTGGTAGCCAACGAATGTGACATCACATTCGTTTGAACGTGAAAACTACGATGTCAGATTAAACGTGACAAACAGAGAAAATTCATACTCAAATGAATGTGACACGCCGCACCGCTTTGTCACATTACTTCGGGTGTGACACGAAATCAGCAGGCAAACTGTCACATTAAAACGAATGTGACACATGGTACCCATTGACATACATCGTGTCACATCCAAACGAATGTGACACCCATATGCTGTCACGTTCGTTTGAATGTGACATGCCCTAATTGTCACATTCAAACGAACGTGACACGCCCCGGACACGCCATAAGTGTCAGGTTATGGCGTGTCACGTTCAATTGAATGTGACAATTCGGGCATGTCACATTCAAACGAACGTGACAGCATATGGGTGTCACATTCGTTTGGATGTGACACGATGTATGTCAATGGGTACCAAGTGTCACATTCGTTTTAATGTGACAGTTTGCCTGCTGACTTCGTGTCACACCCGAAGTAATGTGACAGAGCGGTGCGGTGTGTCACATTCGTTTGAGTATGAATTTTCTCTGTTTGTCACGTTCAAACTGACATCGCCGTTTTCACGTTCAAACGAATGTGATGTCACATTCGTTGGCTACCAGTGCTGGCGTACCTACCTTGGCCTGCGGCGCCAGCCTGCCTTCGGCAGGCAATGGCTTGTCCATCGTCGGTTACTTCTAACTTGATACACACTGGAGACCCCCCCTTTATTCTAGATTCCTTGTGACTTTTTAACTTGTAGGGGTTGGGGGCCCCCCCCCCAACCCCCCCCCCCCCCCCCCCCCTTGAAGACAGAAGTGATCTGCCTGCAGAAAACTCAATTTTTCGCCTTTTTTAAGGTTTTTTTCAGCTATAAAAACTGAACCAGTTGAGCTAGGATGGTGAAATTTCGCGTGTCCCGAGCCAAGGACAGCCCAAAAAGTGGCAAAATCTCACCGAGATCGCCCGAGCCGTTCAGGGGGATAGTGCGGACCACACACACACGCACGCACGCAGCAGGAAAAATTTTCGACCCCACCGAGTAACAGGCTTCGCTATCGCTCAGCCAATTATTTTTATTTTTATTTTTTTTATTTATTAATTCTTTTCCCCCCCCAGCCCCAAAAAAAACCAGGGGTCGCAGGGGATCCCATGAGTCATATACCATGGGACCTAACTGAAACCCCTGAGAGCACGGGTCAGCACCATGGGAAAGGGGCCCTCCCATGGAAAATAGAGGTAATTTTCCATGGCGCGGGATGAACCCCTGGGGGGGCCCTCTCCATGGTGTGAATTTTCCCCATGGCGTCGCCATTCCCGGGGATGGAATTCCTGCCCGTGCGTTGAAGTCTCCGTCAAATTTTTTACGTTTAGGAATATCATGTAAACGGTGACTTGTAGAAAAAATCTAGTTGCAAAATCGGTTGTATCGTGAAAAGTTCACCTTAAGCAGACTTTTAAACGATGACCCTCGCAGACGGAGGCACTTCAAACAATGACTTTCTAGACCTCTGTCATGGCAAGGAAGTGCTCCCAGGGACACACACCATGGGGCATCCCCCCAGGGGTTTGCTCCACCGGGGAAAATGGTGCAAAAAATCAATGGGTTTCTTCCCCAGGGGAAAAATGGGCCCCTGGTGTCCCATGGCGCCCCAGACTCATGGGATGCTCCAGGGGTTTTTGGGGACTGGGTCACACACACACTCAGTCACTCACTCACTCACTCACATTATTAATATTTAAAAAAAGAAATTAAAAGGCCACTCACTCACTCACTCACACACACATTACTCAGTCACCCAATCACTCAGCACATTCATACACGGCACGAAGTCTGTCAAAAGTTAAATTAAGATGTAGAGTGATGTAGATGTTATGGGGGTGACTGGGGGATGACCTGGGTATGGAGGGAGGTAGTGGTTTTGATGTTGCTGGTGGTGAAGATGGTGAAGATGTGCTTGTTGATGTTGACGTTTTGTTGCGGGGCCGGGGGGGTTTTTTTTGGGAAAAGGAAAATTTCCCCTGTTGAGGGGGGAAATTTTTGGGGGGGGGGGGGGGGGGGGGGGGGGGGGGGGGGGGGTTTTTTTTTTTTTTTTTTTTTTTTTTTTTTTTTTTTTTTTTTTTTTTTGTAAATTGCATGTGCGTTTTACAATCCAGGGCGACCCCTAGGGCCTGGGGCGCTTCCCTGCCCCGTGGTTTTTGGGCCCCCCCCAAACCTTTGGGTGTTGGGTAAAAACGGGTGCCGGGGCAGGGCCGACAACTTTGATGGGGGACTCCCCCCCCAGACCCCCCTTTTTCAAACAGAATATTGTGCAGAAAATGATTTTTCCCTTTTGTATTTTTTGGAAAAAACCCCGTTGACAGGTAGTGAAACGGTGTGACACCGGACTCCCAAAAAGTTCAAATCCACCGGGTTTCCGGCCTTCGGGGTGCCGGCACACACCCACCCCGCACCGACGGAAAAAAATTTTTCCCCCACCTGATAACAGGTTTGATCGCCAGCCTAAGAAAATTTATTCAGAATATTTTTCCCCTTTTAAAGGGGGGTTTCCAACCGCCTTGGTAAAGGTTCGCGTTTTCCGCGGCTTTCCTAAGGGCCCCCTCTACCATTGGCCGCGGGTAGCCGCCCGGCAGGCAGCGCCAGCGGATTTTACCACTGGGGGGCTCGCCCCCCAGGCCCCTTATTCAGAAGATTCTTCATCTACAGATACCAGACGCCTTGTCTTTTAACTTGCGAGGGGGGGGGGCTGCCCCCCAACCCCCTTTTCTCCAAGCGGGTGTCTTCGCAGCCATTTTTGCCTTTTTGGGGTTTTTACTTCTAACCTTTGAGCTGGGGTTTCGCCCCCAAAGGTTACCTAAAAAGTTGCAAAATCTCCCCAAAATCGGCCGACCGTTAGGGGGGTGGGGCCCCCCCCCAACCCCCCCAGACGAGACAGGAAAACTTTTTCCCCACCTGGTAACTGGTTGCTATCGCTCACCCCAAATTACAACAAGCAACCGCGAGGGAAGGTTTTAAAACCTTTGGGGCTCCTATCGGACCGCCTTGCTGGTGGTTTGGTGGGGGAGGGGGGATGCGGTTCTGGGCCGGAGATATAAATTTACGAAGATTATAGTAAATGCGAAGAAAAATTTTAGTAATTTGACATTTTTCACTGCAAAAGAGACAGATTATTAGACGTTATTCTTCATCAATGGTCAACAACTATGTCAAGGGAGGCATAGGCCATTGTGACAGGGCTACACGTGTTTCATTGCGATGAGTTTTCCCTATAAAGGGGCCCCCCAAAACAGCCTGGGAAAAAGAGGACAAGCGACATCGTATTCAAACCATCATGAAAAATTTCACATTCTAACAGATGTGACAGCCCCTAAAATAGTGCCAGTTAATCAGGGACCGATTATTAGGAACATGGTAAACTATTAAGGGAGGCATGGGGGACGTGGGGGGGGGGGGTGGGACAGGGACCGTGTTTCATTGCGATGAGATTTCCTATAAAGCCCCCCAAAACAGCCAGGAGAAGCCAGCAAAGAGAGTGACATCGTATTCAAACAGTCACATTCTAACAAAAATCACAGCCCTACACGCAACGACACCTAACCTTAAACTTGCACGGATTGCGACCACTGAAACACAAGTGCACTGTGGCAGGTGCCAAAAGGGGTGCCAGGGGGCGAGACACTAGGCAGGGACTTTCTTGTTGTGGCTGAGCTATACCAAAGGCAAGACAAGAGTGAATTCTAAATTTCATGATCTCACCTGCAAAAGTCGGTCCATGGCTGAACGCTTTCCCGATTTTCCCGGGTTTTAACAGGAGTGGAGTTTTTGTTCTTCTCCACTGAGATTCCAAACGCTATGAGTATAGCACGTATGGTGCAATGCAGCTGAGATATCGCACCATACGTGCAAAGCGATAGCCATATTGCACCTTACGTGCAAAGCATCCCGAAAAGGCCCCATGCTAATGCATGGGAATGGGGAGGCATTGCACTTCATGTGTAATGCTTTTGCATAGCACCCAAATTTACGCTATACTCATAGCGTTTTGGGAAACTCAGTGCAGTCATCAACTTTGGCACAGTCCGAACAAGCAATGCCTGAGGGTGAGTTAAGAATTGGAAGTGAAATTTAGTGAGGCCTTGCATACAAAGTGCTTAGCTGTGTCCATATATCTGCAGCACCAGCAGAGCAGAGGAGGGAAAAAGATGCTTCCTGTAATAACTCTGCAGCGCCGGCACAACAAGGAACTAAGCACGAAGAGGTGCGGTCAAAAACAAGATGAACTAAAATTTCAAAATGTATGTACATACAACCCAAAGGTGGCTCTTTTTCCATCTTGTTCCATCTTGTTCCATCTAGCCACTTCTGTGGACAGGGCCGTTGGTGCCCGTTGCTGCAGCGGGAGGGGTGCACCCCGACCCCACCGTACCCTGGAACAATTCAGAAGCACCCCTTTAAAAACCTTTCAAAGTATTTGAGCATGCATACGTGCAAAGTATTTAAATTGTTATACGAAGAAATAGTTCGTAAATTACAAAGTATCCTCCTTAAGTTTAAAAGACAAATTGAAACAAGTTTAAAAGATGAGTTCCAGAGCTATTAAAAAAATCTATCTAAACTCCTTTTCTAGTAAGTGCGGAGAAACCGACAAGTTAAGAGATGACATCAAAATTCTAGAGCAATACTGTTATTAGACTCAAGAGTGACAACAAAATTCCCGAACAATATTGACAGAGCATCCAGTGTTGGGGAAAACCGACGGGGAAAGGGCAGGTAGGTCCCAACAGTTTACACAACAACCCCGAAAATTTCAGTCAGCAGGGCACAGCATTTTGTGTTTCCTTATTTTGTGTTTCACAACAAAACAACTCACCCCCGTAGGCCTCCTGGGGGTGGGTCTGGCCGGGCGCAGGCCCCCCAGCGCATACCGGTACCTCCGGTTTCTTCGTGACGGTAAGTCTTTCAAATTGATCACTGCAACACAAGCGACAAACATGAGCAAACATGTTTGCTTTGGCAAAAGCTCCCAATAATTCAATGTCATAACAAGACTTATAAATGGCACAAGGGAAAAAAAGACGCCAGATTAAGTTTTTATTCATTCATTCAATGACATGACCAGAATAATGAATGAGACAAGAGGCAAGAGATAACAGGTCAAGATCTCCGCCCGTTCATCACTGTTCCGACATAACCCCTCACGCACATGGCCGAACATGCAAACTACGTCCGCAGGAACAGAAAACACTTACTGGTAGTAGATGAGAAGAAACTGTTGGTAACGGATATCCCGGGCCGGGTTAGGCAACAACGAGTGATGTGCCCGGGGAAAACGGCATCTTTTTTTAAGAAACATTTCTGCAGCTGTCAGAAATCACCGTCTTCTTTTTGCGCTATTCTTGGCTAGGGGATGTCAACCACCTGCAGCAGCAGGTGCAAAAACAGCTGGAATGACACCTTTTTTTTGGGGGCTGGAAGGGTGTTTCATGTCGGAAGAATTAAACGCTCGTTTAATTGCGCTGAATGACAATTTCCTCTAACTTTATTCCTTTATTTATTCTTAACTCAAAAAAAGCGTTGTCAATGAAAGAGGTTTTGTTTTTTCACTGTGATTAACTTCTATGGACTCGACCCCTCAGTCGAACTTGGGGATTTTTCTGTTCACTGTGGCAAAAAGCTACGGAAAATTCTGTAAACAGCTTGTGGTAAATTTTCCGTAGCCCCCTTATCAATATTTTCCGTAGGCTCTTACAGTATTTTCTGTAGGACCCCACAGTATTCTCCGTAGGACCTTACAGTGATCTCCGTAGGACTATAAAGTCTTCCAGGTCCTACGGAGAAGACTGTGCGGACTTACAGAGAATACTGTGCGGCCCTACGGGAATACTGTAAGATCCTACGGAGAATGTTGATAAGAGGCTACGGAGAAAACCTGGCAAAAAATTTAAAAGAATTTTCCGTACCTTTTTGCCACAGTGTTTGATGAATATTTTCTATTTTTGTTCTCAGAGTGAAACTAACTATTCAGCGAGCAAGTCTGAGTCATTTTAGCATGAAATAAACTAAAGGGAGTCAAAAAATTTAGATAACGAAATGGAGTTTTTAACCAAAAAGGTATACTACAGAAAACAGAACTTTTTCAAATTAATCAGTAGAGAACTGACTCCATTACTATGCGAGAAGCTTTTCTTTAGTTCAGAGCTGCTCTCTGAAAAGTTTCATGAAGAAATATCAACAACTTCTATCGTTTTAGTGTTGATACCTACTTAGCAAGTTTACCGTCTGGAAAGTTACCGAAGTTGGGTTCAGCTTAGTTGGAGGTCAAAAAGATATCTTTCTTTCCATCTAATAGCTTCTAATCCATGCTTAGGTGCTTCTGTTGATTTGAGCAAAATAAATTTTGAATTTTTATTAAAATCTTCTGTTTTAAATTCTAACACTGTACCAGCTAATTTCCCAAATTTTCCCAAATTAATTCATAAGCGTGCTGACTCCATTTCAGTTAGAGAAGTTTGTATTGATGTTAACTAAGTGTACAATAAAATTTTGGGGAATAAAAAAGAACTTGATTGGTTTAAGTCAGTCGATTCACAGTGTGGTTTCCGATGGTGAGTCGTTTTTCTCATCTTGATAACTTTTGACTGAAACCCTTTCCCGACTCACCGTTGTAGTCTTAAATCCGAGTGTGAGTCATTCTTGCATGAATTTAAGATATAAACACCAAGCATTCAGATAAATTAGTTGCATTTGTAACCAAACTAGTGTACTATAGAAAAAGGAACTTTTCCAACAAAGTATTGAGAGTTCAGAGTAAATTTCAACTGGAGAGGCTTTGCTTTTGGTCAGACTAAGTGTACCAAAAGAATCTTTGATGGGGGAAAAACAAAAACTTGTTTGGTTTAAGTCAGTCGATTCACAGTGTGGTTACCGATGTTGAGTCAAGTTTGTAGAAAGTTCGACTAACAAGTAGATGTAAGTTTGTAAAAGGGTAGAAGGGAGAAGTATGAACACAAGTTTAGGAACAAGCTCAATTTATTGACCATTCACACAACACTTACATACAAGCCAAAAAAAAGAATTTGAAACACAAACTCACACAAGCCAAAAGTCACAGATACTCACGCAGTCACGCAACCCCCCACAAATACACAGACACATTCACTTCAAATTTTAGACCATCCATTCATCTGCCAAAGAAACAGAACAACACTTTTAAAAAAAATTTTTAAAATTTTAATACATAATGACATTTTAAATTTTTAAAACCTTTTTGAAAGGATATAAAAACCCAAAAAGGTTTTGTGAATTTTAAAGAAATTTCTTACTTTACCAAAACATTTCTGACAAGTAATGAAAATATTGGTAAGTTTCAGAAACTTTATAAAATTAAAAAACAGGTTCTTTAAAATTTGAGACTGTTTACCAAACCCATAATTTGTTTTTTAAAAATTTCAAAATTACCAGACTTTTCATGTTTGATTCTCATCCTGCCATTTTAAAATTGTGATCATTGGACGCTTCACTACAGTGTACGTAAAGAAAAAATTTTGGATGATCTTGGTCATGTGAAGTCGTGTTTGGAGGCCCTGGGATGAGCGCTTCCATGCCTAGCGGAGTCTCCGCCGAGAGGCTGGGAGTCACCCACATCCTAGAGCCCGCCTCGCAGAGCTCACTCGTGGCGCAGTTGGTAGCGTCGCGGTGCGGTAATCCAAAATTTCCGGGTTCGAGACCGAGTTTGAAACACGCTTCCAAGCGATTTCGGCAGTGAAATCGACTACTACCATACAATGAATAAATCATTACGTACATAAGGCGTTCAATTTTTTCCGCTCTATATTAAATTTTTCTTAAAAGAAAAAAAACTTTTTAAAAAACAGATTATTTCTTTTCAAATTTGATTCTTATTTAAGAAGAAAAAGTTATTACTTTACTAGCAAAAAGTCTTTTTAAACTGCTTCATAAAAAAGTATCTTAAAATTAAGATGGATTTTTTTTAAAAGTGAACACCCACACACAACTTGCACACACACGCATCCCCCCAAAACACACTCACAAACTCCACACACTCACTTAAATTTTTTTAAAACACAAACATACAAGCCGAAAATCACTGCCACACACACATACTCTCTCCCCTCACTCACACACACACACACTCACAAACTCACACACACTCACTTAAATTTTGAAAACACTAAAGGGGGGGTGGGGCACCATGACCAAGGAGGCTGCATACCAAATTTTGGGCAAGATCGGACCACGGGGAAACCTCGGACGGACGAACGGACGGACGCACAGCAGGGGTCTACTATATGCCCGTCCCTCCGTCATATTTTTTACAAAAAATAAACGACGGGGCCCAAAAAAAACCAAAAATGGACAAACCGTTGTCTGCCGCAGGCAGGCTAGCGCCGCGGCCAAGGTAGGTACGGCAGGCTCGGTCTGGCGTAAACCTACCTTGTAATAATGTAAAACTAATTACTTGATTATTGAAGTATTAAAGTAAATATTTTGGTTTCCCGACTGATTGTCACTGTATAATCCATCTTGGGCTGTTTTAAAGATGATACATTGTGATCTGGTACATTTTGTTTCATAAATGCAAGTAAGATATTTTCCTCATGTACTATGATTTTCTCTCCCCCTATCACTTCAAATGCAAGTATTTTAATTCCTTAGTCATGTAG
>NW_023144630.1:11212407-11239169 GCF_012932325.1 Thrips palmi | reverse complement strand
CCTTTTGATCTCGCAATTTTTTTCCGTATATCTTTGGTAAACCTCAAGAACTCTCTTAGGATTGCTGGCTTCGTGTGGTGTCATTTTTAGTGTTGAGTGTTTTTTATGGTTGTAAGCATGTGTTATGTTTTCTAAGACACCGTTTGTGTACTGGTAACTTTCTGTCTGTGTGAAGACGCGTTGCATCCACAATCTTAACGTTCCAATGAATCTCTCAGTGATTGAACATTTAGTGTCCGGGTTATTTGTATGAGCGTATTGAATGTCGTGTTGATCTAAAAAGTTCTTCAGTGTTTTGTTGTTCAGTTCTCCACCTTTATCCGTAACAAGCCTTGTTGGCCTTCTGACAGTGTTCCGAAACAGGGTTTCAAATGCCTTCTTAATGGTGTCAGCTTTTTTGTTGAGTACTGGTAATGTCCAGGCATACCGCGAAAAGACATCAGTCACGCACAAAATAAATTTGTTTCCTTGATTGTCCTCTTGAATAGAACTAAAGTCTGCCAGATCAGCTTGCCAGCAATCGTCTATGTTGTCTGCATATGTAACATTACGTGGGAACTTTCGTCGTGCTCTTCGGTGTAGAGTGTACGAGTCTTGCTCCTGGAGGTAGGCCGCCACTTGCTTTTTGTTGACCTTGTCCCCCCTAGCTGTTTTTAGTCGTTCAGCAGTGCTGTATCCCGCTGGATGACGTGTATCTTTGTAGATTTCATCTAGTCCATCGCTTCCACTTTGCGTACCGGACTGCGACTGCACCTCTGGATTTGTTTTCTTTGGCTTGGTAAGACGTGTCTTTTTGCGTCCTGTCTCCTTTTTCGAGTTTGTTTTCGTGACGCTGCCATGTTTCTCACTTATTCCTGCACCCTCTTGCGTTTGCAGAGCCCTTATGTATTGTTGGTTACCTATAATGTCTAAAGGAGTATGGAGCGATTTAAGCACCGAAGCAAACGTATGCCAACGAGATATTTTGGCTTGTTTTCGAGTGCGAACGGCATCGGAGATTAAGTCAATGATGCTTGAGTACGTTTCTCCGCCGACTGAGGTGGTTCCGTTCCTATCCCAGCTAATATAGGCCCCTGCTTCCGGAGTGGATAAGTGATCATAGAGAGCAGATGCAGCGTTTTTAAATTTTACAGGAATCAGTGAAATAAGTTTTTCTTTCAGAACAGTGTTGTGTGGTGTCTCAGGTTGCGTGTCTCTTTCATCTTTCGTTGCCTCAGGTAATAGAAGTGCCGCAGGCTTGTTTTGTTCGTTAACAAAATATAAGTATTTTTGAAGCGCTTGTTCGTACATTTTCCATTTCTCACTGTCTGTAGCTCGCTGTTTTAAAATTCGGTTCATTTCATGGTCTAAATCATTCATTACATCTCCCGATGATCGTGTGGCCGGTTTCTCATGAAATTTGGAAAGCGCCTCATGAGGCAAAAGAACCAGTTTTTTGCAGTGTTCCATAGTAAAGAAACTAAGAGCCAAAAATTAAATTTCCAAGAGTTGGAGCTAATACACTTAGCAAAAGGGGCAAAAATGAACCGCCTTTTTGATTCAATGCTTTTTTCTTTGATAACCAAGATTCGCCGCGTTTCGCAAGCTTTTTGAGAATCGTTTTGTGCTTTTTGAGGTTATGTTTCTGAGATGTTGTAAGTGGCACGTTTCCGCTAAGAGTGTTGTCACAAAGTTCGCAAATTGTGTGAACGAGAGTTTTGTCAGCGTGTTTTAAAATGGCCTTGCGGAGAGACGGACGAGCTTTTCTAAGAACACGTAGTAAGTCCTTGTGTGATTGTTGCTGGGTTTTTCGGAGCCATCTTATGCTCTTGTCGAGATGTGAACAGCACGGTCCATCGCACTCGAATGATTAATGTGGCGAAATAAGGTCACTTTTATACTTTCCGTTTGGAATGTAAACCACAGTAGTCTCTCCAGGAAATATGTGGGTTCTCAGACGGAGGTGGTCTTTTTGACGTACATGGAAATCAAACAAAATGTATGAGTGGCCCTCACGTGTGGCGTCTTCATAAGCTTCCATCAGCCCTCTCCAGTTTGACGGGTCAACTTGAAGTGCAAATGTTCTTATCTGCTGCACATCTCGAGGCGATTTTAGTAGAATTACATAATGTGCTTGCAAGCTAATTTGTCTAAAATTGGGTGGAAAAATTGCTTGGGACAGGAACCAGAAAGATAAATTTCGGTGATGTGACCCTTTGATGGCAATTTTCAGGAATTCGGGGTTTTTCTTAATCTGATCCATCATGTCATCAACAATCACAAATTTAGGCCCTTCCCCAGGGGGGAATTGGTCTAAGGTTGGGGCTCCTTCAATGAATTGGACGTTTTCCCGCTCCGCAAGCTCAGCATAGATAGTTTGATACTCAGTATAGAACCAAATTACTTTTTCAAATGTGACGTTAAACATGTCTGAGCAATTTTCAACAACTCTTTTTACAAAGTAGCTTTTTCCGGCTCCCGAAGGTGCACAGACCAAAACGTTGAAGGATGTAAAAAGCGTAGATCCATGTTGTCTGTATGGCGTCAGTGTTATAAGTGTGATATTTTCCTCCATCCCGGAGTATATAACGGATATGGGCAAAGAAAAGGAGCATGAAACAAATTTTATAAATCATTTTAATTTATTTGTATTATTTACAGTGTAAAAAGGCTTAATTGAGTAATCTATGTACATGAAGTGTTTTCAATCATGGTATAACCCTTCCAAAATGTTAATCATTTCATAATCATCGTCATCAATCAATGTACCTTTGAACCCAAAGGGACTGTTCTTTCCATGTCAATGCGTCTTCGTTTGTTCAAACATACCCGCCATTTCTTGGACGATGGCGTAGTGACAATGCGCCACCCTGGTAACGTGCTATTTGTGATGGAATGTCTATTGTAGTCTGCTTGTGTTCTTCACTTAAAACCATGTCTTTCAGTGTTTCAAATGTGACCATGTCTTGGCAACTGCTGTTGATGGAAATACCCCTAACCTTTATGACTGTTTTTATGTTGTTCACATCACCGCCTACTGCCACTTTATATGCGTAATTCTTGCTCCCTGCAGATACAAATTCTGTACAAAAGGAATTTTCCCCATAATCTTCAGCAAGTTGATCCGTCATCTCTCCCAGATACTGTCCGAGTTCGGGCTCGGGCTGATCAGGTACGGACAGAAAACAGACTGAATCTGAAAAGAAGAAAAAAAGGTTACTAATTAAATTCTCAATTGAGGACATGAAGAAAAAAAAATGTCTGACAACTGACCTGTGTCATGATAAAGTGCCCTTTCTCCAACAACGTCTAATGCTTTATAAAGTAACAAACGACCCTGTGCAGTGGTTTGGCATGCGTGAATTAAAGAAGTAGTCTTTGAAGGTTTATCCATGTCTTCAACTGGTGTGTACCAGATTTGAAGACAGTCTTCCCCAAAAGGCAAGATGGACTTGATGACAATGGTGTTGTCCTGAGTAAGACGAATCAACTCGCCGTAGTCAAAACAAAGACGGTCTGAGGTTTCATGGACCTCTCCCCCATCTTTCCCCCTGTAAAGTCAGAAACAAATTATAGTTGTCAAGTAGAAAACAAAAAACCTGCCAAAGATTTTATTATCTTACAAAATGAGTTGAGGATCAGCTTGGCGAGTGTTCTTTTTCCAGGATTCTTTTCAACTCGATCCTTTTGGATAACAATCCCATCTCTATCAAAAATGCCTTGAATGTATTTGTCTTTTTCATCTTCGTTTTTATATGTGGAGGCCACCCTGAGGCCTCGTACTTCATTGCCATATTTTCTCTGACATAAGCACTGAAAAGCCCGTCTGTTTTTGTTTTTTCATTGTAAACTTTTACGTTAGCGTATTGGTGTAATTCGTGAATGTTTAAAATTTTGTAATTTTTTTGAAGTGCTAGTTGAAATTCATCTGCACACCATGTCCCAGTCAAACTTCTTTCTTCTGCAGTGTCATGAGTACAGACCTCTTGGCTTTGAGTTTCTGTGCATGTGCGACACAATGGAAACATGAGTTTATTGCAACACTTATAAGGCAGCACTGGCAAGAATAAATCTTGTGGTGGAAGAACAGTTGCTTTCACAGCACCATTCCAAGTGGAAACATGGGGCATTTCATCGCCTTCACGAATACAGCTGGATGACCCGTAACGTATTTTCCCTTGTGGTTTATGAATGGATATTGTGAACAAAAATCAAAGAATTTAATTCGTTCCCCTTTGGTTAAGTCTGCTTTTTTGTATGAACGTAAGCAGAGGTGCGCCCTCCGCATAGTGCATCACGTAGATTTAGTGGTTCTATTCTCTTTAGGTGTGATGCTCAAAGTATGCTTTCATTTCAGGGTTATTTTGACATTCATGATTAAATTGACATTCCCACATTTCAATAACTGTGTACCCATTTCTCTTAAATAGGTCTGTGATTCTCATGGTTTGTCATACCTGTCCTCTCCTGCTTCTCTCCTCATCTTTTCTCGTGTTTTTGATCACTGATGCATTTGGGGCAAAAATGCCAGTAGCAACCGTGAAATTGGTAGATAATTTGCTCAGTCCTGCCATCTTCTCTCTTAATTTGTGCAAATCCATCTACACGCCGGTTCAAGACACTAACTTCCTGTCCGTTTTCTGCAGTGTGATTTTTGCAGTTTTCCCAGTTTGTGTTGTTCGTAATCAAGCCATTTAAGGGCTGTAAAAGATTGTTTATCCCGCCCTCTGTAAAATCCTCCTTTAGGTGGGATGGCCAAAGTGTAGGGAGGCATGTGTTTGTATCTGTACATATTCATGCAACAAGAGCTGAGGCTATGCACTGATAGAGAGGACAAAATCCACTTATCTCCATGAAAGCAGTTCTAAAGCTTTCCATGGCTTGTCTCAAAATATCTACGTCTGACTGGCAGTACGTTAAAATTTCGTATTTAAAATTAAACATGTAATTTTTGTCTACTTGTTCTTGATACCAGTGTTCAAATTCCTGTTTCTCTTTGGCTGTCATTGTGGATGTGCAGTATAGTTCCTTGTCGGGCATACAAGAATTGTAAGAATAAAACTGTTTTCTGTTCATAAGATGAGGGAACCAGCCCTTTCGTAATTCATCAAGACCAAAAGCTTTTGGTAAAGAACTTAATTTCTGAGGAACAAACATGAGACTGTCTTTAAATTGTATGTTATCAATTTTTAAGCTGATTATTTTTGCCCCGTTTAAAATGACTTGTGGTTGCATTTTTCTTCTGAGACATTCGTGTAAAATGAAATAAGTGTCAAAGGCTTTCCCATTGTGTGAAAAACAGATGATTTCTGTTTTCTCTTCAGAACAAAGTTGCTTTAAGTAAGCTAAAAATTGTCCAACCACGTTTTCATCTGAGTAATCTCCAATAGACTCAAATATCTGTTCTCGTTCACCGCAATTGAGGCAGCTATGTTCCAGTTCTTTGATGTGTTCACATTGGTTGCAAACTTGGTGACTGATCAACACATTAGGTTTGTGTTCCATCCAATTATTTTTGTCCTCAAATTGATCTGAAGCACTTGTTTCTATATCAAAATAGATTCTTATTTGTCGAGTGTTTTTGGGTAAAGGCTTAGGCTCCCAAGGTGGAACATAGCAGTAATGGTTCTCAGAAACCATGAGGTTGCAAGAAGTACAATAAATTGTTCCGCATTTGTGTTTTTGGGCTTTTCCCTTTCCCCTGGTTCCCAAGTGGACGGTTTTTTCACATTTTGAGCAGAACTTTAAAACTTGGCAAGTTGTTCGATCGTGTGTGTATACCTTTTCCGTAACATGATATTTGAAACATTCATCTCCAGCAAAATATCGACAACAGTCTTTGCATTTTTGCAATGAAGTAGAAAGAGTGTCGTGACACTCAGTGGACCCACATCTCCAACAGCTATTAAAACATTTATGATCATTTCTACTAGTAGCTGTGACCAAACAGTTCTCACAGAAATAGCGGAACCCAAAAGCGCCAAGGATGTGCAGAATTCCATAAAAGTGTCCCTCATGTAAGAGCAAGTAAATGTTCTTCCGTGGGTGAGCTTGAGTAGAGATAGGCCCGTGGAAAATTATTTCCTTTCCCTGCCTGTCAACGAACACGATTATTCTGTGATCAGGTAGCGAGTTTTGAAGTTTCTTAATTTCATCAATTCCACATTCTGAGTTTTCGTCAATGTCTGCATCAGCACATAATTTTTTAGCCATGTCAGTCTGAGTCTTTGATTTGGGATTCTTCAGCCTGTTAAAGGTGTAATTTTTCATTGTTCCGTAAGCCATGCAAACTGCAGCACATCGTGTTAAACAGAGTTTGTCAGTATTTTTTGGATCAAAAAGTGATGCAGATTGTGTTTTTCTCAGGATAAAATGTTCCATGTCTTCATTAGGACGGATCGTCCTATTACCCCCAGCTTCTGGTTGTGGTACGTGAATGTATGAGAAATGTAGTGTTCCATCGGTCATGAAACTCTGATTACTGTTCAGAACGTGTGCAATTTTGTCTAAAATTACTTGCCCTGATATTTGTTCACAGAGACGTAATGAGAACCAAACGGGGGTAGCCAAACTTTCACTCCCCCTCACCTCTACAATGCAACTGTCTCCTTTCTTCGCATTGACTGCTTTTTTCTGTCTCTCTAGCATGGTGTCAAATAAATTGACAAGGTTTTGATGAATGTTTAACGTGTTCCCCAAGTTTTTTATGCAAAAAATTTCTTCCCTGAATTCTAATTGAAATCGTCTCAGATAGCGTGTGGTAGATTGAATGACTTCAATGGTAGGTCCATCTTCACCTCCTTCGTCATCATTCAGTCCCTCTTCGTCCTCTTCAGTGTCACTGTCCTCTCGCGACCGCTTCTGTGGCGTCCCTTCTGGTAAATCCATGCCATCATTTCTGTCTTTGGCAGTGTCATGTGGTAAATCAGGCGTCACAACGACATCCTCTTGTGAGGCGTCTGCTTCTACTGGTTGATTTGGAGGGTCAGGTGTCACTTCTGATGCAGTCCGTGCTTGGCTGCGAGTCACTGCACCCCCATGCATGAGTCTAGCCAGATGATACGCCGTGTGTACAAGAGAATTGGTATGACCTGTCAAACGAACTACCTCCAAGTAAGCCCTGTACCCGGCCTCAAGAAATGGAAGAAAGCGTGAATCGTCGGGTGTCTCATTAACTTGTGGAAGGGCAGCGAGAAAGGTGACAAAGGCTTCGGAGAGGTATTCTCTTGTGTAAAAGCATCCGTTTTCCCATTCATTGAGTATATCCCCAACGAGCCCCATTGTGTGCCGAGTGGTGCTGCCGTGTTCCCGCGTTTGGTGTAAGCATGTGTCCTCAGTGGCGTGTAAGGTGCAAGTGTAGACACTGCCCTGAGACTGCGCGCTTTTTATCACGGCACAGAGGGCAGAGCGGGGAAGGGCGGAGAGAGTGCGGAAGAGTGCGGCAAGCGTGGGCGTGGCCGGCCGCATCGGCGTCCAGTCCGTCGGCCACGACAAGAGGCGTAGCGGAAGGCGGCGCGGAGCTTGGTTCGGGATTTCTCCGCCAGGCGGACGCAGAGCGGAAGGACCTCGTCGCGAGTGACGGACAGGGAGGGCGGGGAGTGGTGGGGCACGGTGCGGACTTACGCCGCCGGGCGGGAAGGCGGGAAGGCGGTCGCGGCGTAGCGACCGAAGCGCGGGTAGCGGGGCGTGAGCAGGTAGGCGCGGGTGGCGACGGAGCGACCGAGGCGTGGCTAGCGGAGCGCGGTCGGGAGGCGGGGCCGGCTGCGGCCCCGGCGGACAGGCGGGCGCGTAGAGCTGGGCGCGGGGGCGCGGGGCGGTGCGGTCGCGACGGAGCGGACGGGTGCGGCCCGGCGGACAGGCGGGCGCGTAGAGCTGGGCACGCGGGGCGCGGGGCGGTGCGGTCGCGACGGAGCGACCGAGGCGCGGCGAGCGGAGCGCGGGGCATGGGGGCGGACGGGTGCGGGCGTTAGTTCCGGCTTACGCCGCCAGGCGGACGCGGAGCGTCTCAGCCCCTGGCGCGGCGGCGCGGCGCGAGGGGGGCGCGGGGAAGGAGGGCAACGACGCGGCTTCGCGCGTCCCGCTGCCCGGCGCGGCCCCGCGCGGCCCCGTGCGCTCGGCGCGGCGCGAGGGGGACGTGGGGGGAAGGGGGCACGACGCTCGGCGCGGCCCAGCGCGGCCCGGCGTGGTCCGGCGTCGCCCGGCGTCACCCGTCGAGGTGGCACTCGAATTTGCAACGCGAATAAAAAGCCGACTCCGGTTCGAAGACGGCACAGTTGAAGCTACACAGCCAGCCATCATGGACACTCAGACTCAGAACACGACACGAATCACACTTAATCCCTGCACTGAGAAAGTGCTTGTCGTCACCTACCTCCCCAACAAGCGGCCTGTGGTCCAAATCTGGAAAAAGGGAATCCTCCAAGACCAATATTCAGCACAGGAACTCAAGCAATTTCATCGACTGTGGGAATTTGCATATAAAAAGATAACAAAACACCTAGAATCCGACGGCGATCTCCTATTGGGGGAGGCCATCTGCTTCGAATCTCACATCATCGAACTGATTAAATTGAGGGACAAAGCTTTTATTAAGATCGAGAGAGACGATGATTTCCGCGAGATTGGCGGCCGACCTCAATTTATGATCACTTACTTGGGATTAACCTCTTGGAGAGCACTGTGTGAAAATGCACCTTATCTTCTGGCTAAACACTTTCCTCAATTAATGCCAAGTCCAGACCAGTCGTAGGCCCGGCGGGGCGGGCGATGCGGCGTGGCGTGGCGTGGCGAGGCCGAGGCAGCGGAGGGCCAACCTGGGCCGGAGGGAAGGGGGAGGGCGGGGAAGGGAGCGGGTACGTGCCGCTCGGTGTCAAGTGAGCCGCCGAGGCCGGCAGGACTCAACCTCCGCCATAAAACAGCCGCGCTCCAGCAGAACGGCACAGTCGACACTCGCACCTCACACGAGCCACACTCTCATCAGGAACAACTGACTCACCAGCACCAACTGAGAAACACCATGAACACTCCCAAGATTGAGCGTAAGAAACGCAGCACTCCTTATACACGCCAACCTCAGGCCAAACTGCAACACCAGTCTTCGGCTTTCAACGCACCTGATACAGCGCCACTCCCTCCACCTCCACCACCTTCAACTGCTCCAATGGATACCTCACTGACTCTACACTCAGTAAAGGGAAATCCTACTTTTGAACTATTTAATTTTGAAAACGTACCCATTGACAATGCACAGATTGAGGAGGCGGACAGAATCATTGAGGCCCTGACCAACGCCGGTCTGGAAGATTTGGTGGTAGACGACAAGGACACTGACATGGAAAATTACGTTCAGCCCCCCACTGATATGGATGAAGTTCCATACACTGTGAACAGACATGTGATAGCGTTGACCCTAGGGTCTTTAACGAGCAACTTAAAGTCCCTTAACCTGGGCTTTGACCTGCGCACAAACTCACCTTGCGCCGTTTTTGCTGACCATCAAGGCTTTAACTCGAACACAATGAGAGTAAGCATTGATGAATTGTTTTTACTTCTAAAAGACAACATCTACTCCAGAATCCAAAATTTATTTTCGTCAAAAGAAAACTTACAGCCGTTCCATCTGGGAGGCATCGAGGTCTCCCAGTACACTGCAAAACATGGAGGGAAGTCGGTAAAATTACAAAGGATTGGACATCCCCTTATCTTTTTCTACTTTTCTCCATCAACATGGAAGAAAATGGCACAGGCTCGTTATCTCATCAAAATGTCCATAAATCTTCTGACGCAGAGTCAGGTTTACATAACGCAGTTTGCTGAACAATTTGTGAAGGAAACTGCCCAACACCTGCTATCACAGCACTTTGACTTTGACACAATGGACGAGCTAGAAATGGGTAAAAAGCTTTTAACCATCAAAACTGCCATGGAGAACACTAACACCTTCCTCACTTCGGCATATGCACAAGACCTCTCCATGATGGAGTCATGCCACTTGCCCTCGATCAAAGAAGAATTTATTGTATTCCACTCCAGTTATTTCCGAGACAAGATTTTGTCCGCTCTGAGAGACATGTCTTCTGATTTGTAACTGTAATGTATGAGAGTAATTGTAATTTGCCATATTTGTAATTTGCCATATTTGTAATTTGCCATATTTGTAATTTGCCATATTTGTAATTTGCCATATTTGTCTCAATAAATATTTTTATAATCTACCATTCTTATATTTCAATTGATTCCCTTATCAAATGAGTCACAGGACAAGTGAAAAGAAACACTAATGGTTAGAGAATGAAATTTATTTTCAATAATATTGTGTCATGAAATTATAAAAAAGGATTTCAAGGGCTGGGGGTCCTGAGCAGCCCCCAGGACCCTGGGCGGCGTTTCCCTTGCCCGTAAAAGGGCCCAGGCCGGCGGCTCGGAGCCCTTCCCAGCGGTGCCGGTCTGGTAGGCCTCCTCACACAGGGATCCTAGAGGAAAAAGATAACTGTTAAGACTTGCTATAATTTTAATAAGACAAGCGTGACCAAAGAAGGGCAGAGTACATACTTCGTACAATTTCTTGCGAGTGACGCGGAGGTCCAGCGGCTCCCCGCTTGGTCTCTTGCCCCCCCGCGGCGATCCCCGCGGAGACGCCGCCTGAAACCCAACACAATTCTTCATTAGAGGATCCGGGCTCTAAGACATGGACGCACGACTGAGAGGGAAAACTCACCTTGGCGGCGATCCGCGGCGACCGCCGCGGGCTGCCGGCCTGCACTGGCCTGACCGTCAAGTCGAGCGCCTGAGGAGACGCCGACGCCACCTGGAACAATGTAACTCTTCAATATAGGATTCGGACTCAGAGAAGATGCATGGGCGCGAGACAGAAACGAAATGATAATCACCTTCGCCGCAATTCGCGGCGAGCGCCGCGGACTCTCCCGCCGCGGACTCTCCATAAGGCGCCTCGGCGCCAACTCGCCGCGCACCCGTCGCAGGGGCGTCGGAGGGGGACGCTGGAAAAAGAATTAATAAACATATTAAAAGCGAAATCGGGACCTCATAAAAAGGGGGAACGACACACTCAGCTCAGACGGCCCCAGAGGGGGCCTTCCCTAAATGCACTTAATGAACAGCTGACGAGGCAAGCGGGCCTGCGGCTCCCCTTTCGGTCAAGGCCGAGGGCAGGCTCTCTCTTTCTCTCTCCCTCCCTCGCACACACTCTCTCGCACACCTACACTCTCACACCGTCCGCCACCAACTCTCACTCACAAACGCGCGCGCGGGCGCTCAGCGTGTCAAAGTACCCAGCAAGTACGCGCGGAGCGCGCATGCGCCACCTGCCACCCGCGTGGCACCTGAGGCGGCACCGGGACCCTCGAACTGTACCACTTGCACACGGTTCACTGAGTCACTGCACTAAAACGCCGGAGCGGACGGACACAGCGCGAGGCGTGACACACACACACACACGCGCGCATACACACACACACACACACTCACACACACTGACTCTCTCACTCACACACGCACACTACACAACACACACACACACACTCACACACTCATCAGTAGCAAGAAGGGTGAACACGAAGCGGAATATACACGGCGGAATAATAACGTAAAATCACTGCACTGACGCGATCATTATTGACTGGCCTGAGCACACTCAGAAACATACTCACCGAGGGCGGGGTGCGCGGAGAAAACGGCGCCGGAGGCGCCTCTTCTGGAGAGTGCGGCGAGAACGGCGGTCGGGGCGCCTCTTCAGGGGACCGACTCCTCGACGACCTCGACGAGTGACTCGTCGAGGTCGTCGAAGAACTTGACGACGAACTTGTTGAAGATGAGGAAGACGAAGAAGACGAACTAGTTGAGCTGGAACTAGTAGAAGAGCTCGAGGAGCTCGACGAGCAGCGCGCACGACAGCACATTGTGCATCTACAGCACATGGCAGACTGACGGCCAAGTCCTGGTCACCAGGACCCGAAGGCTACCCGGCCAAGGGCTACCCCTCGAGGGCCCCCGGGAAAACAAGGGCTCCAGTGCACGTGAACGTCGTGCCGGGCACGACTATAAAACAAACGGCGCCCGCGTCGAAGGCTTGATGGATTTTCCGCGGAGGCGGGCCTCATTCACGCCTCAGCCGCGGGACCGCGCGCACGCAGAACCAAAACAAACTCCGTCTTTTATTTCGACTCAAAAGCTCGTAAAAGAAAAATGTCCACACTAAACGGAACCATGGACGCAGAGGGAAACGCGGAGGGAAACGCCGAGGAAAGCCCACCGATGGATGGAATGATAGCAATTTGTGCTGTCATTATGATCTGCGCCCTCTTGATTCAATGCTTTGAGGGCATCTGCGAGCATCGTCCACATGAAGTTTCCCAATCGAGTCCTAATGAGATCGAGAGAGGACAAGCAGCAGGGTCACACACCGTAGAAAACCAGACTGCACCCATGCAATGCGGAGTGAGTGAGACAGACGAAGTGGAAGTGACAAGTAACCCTGGCGGCAGTGCGACGGAGTCAGACGAAGGAGCAAGAGAGACGGACGACGAGGCGACGAAAGGGGGACAAGAGGGGACGAGAGGACCAGTCCGCCCCGTCGGCAGTGCGACGGAGACTGACGAAGGAGCAAGCGAGACGGACAACGGGGGTAGGAGGGGGGGGAGGGCCAGACCGGCCCGTCGGCAGTGCGACGGAGACTGACGAAGGTGGAAGAGAGACGGAGAGTGAGGGGGCGAGAGGGGGCTGGGGCGGAGGCTCAGGCCGGCCCGGCGGCAGCGCGACGGAAGGTGGGTGCTGGCGAAACGAGAAGAGGGAGAGAGGGGGACGGGGGAAGGGGACTGTCGCAGGGATCTGAGCGGACGCACCGCTGATTGGACTGCCAAGTGAGCCGCCGAGCGCGGTAGCGGGTGCCCTCAGGAACAAGAGCAGACGCAGGCAGTCACACGCGCCACTCAACACGCGACACTCACACAGGACACTACCATGGAGCCAACACTGGACACGGAGCGAGAGGAAACACTTCCACCCACGGACTCCGACACGGAAGCCAATCCACTCCTAGGGACTACAGGGGCCGTTGAGGATTTCACCACTAACACTAGAGACATTCCTGTGGCCCCCGAGGATCCACATCAGGCAACGCCTGTAGAGCAGGACACACCGGAGAGCGACACGGACTCAGGCTTCGACGGAGGCGATACAGTTGTATTTCGATTGGAAGTCAACCCCATTTATCGCCATCCTCCAGCCCCGTAAACAAAACTAGTACATGTCTGGAATCCGACGTCTTTCGGACGTCCCGAAGAAGTCGGTTTTGGGAGCTCTTCGGGACCTCCCTAAACGTACTACAAATGAAGCTCTCTCGTACGTCGCGCGGGGACCTAGTGTGTGGTGCCAGAGTTTGCCGCCAGAGCGCGCCCTGGTCGCTCGTCCCAAAGTAGTCGGTTCTTGGAGCACTTCGGGACGTCCGAAACGGTAGGTCTATGTGAGGTCTTTGGGAGGTCCCCCACCACACCCGTCGCAGCGTCCTGCGGCCATGTAGTTCCGAGTGTGTCCGCTAGAGCGCGCCTCGGGCCCACGCGATGCTCACCTGTTGTGCAGATGACAGTCGGCGCACTTTGGCGCGCACCGTGCTTGTGGCGTCGGATCCTTACTTCTATTTATTTTTCTGTTAACTATAGTAAATTCATTTCTCCAAAGAAAAGAAACCACGCACGAAGATGTTCAGTTCTCAGGTGCACCAATAAGAAGAATACTTCAAAGCCTGGTGCAGGCTTATTTCGTGTTTCAATCCAAATCAGAAAGTGCCGGTGTAAGTTAACCTACAATATTCTGTTACTTTGATACTCTTATTGTCAAAGTGTTTATTTTGTTCGTCTTCTGATTTTATGCTTGAGAAATAGGCTCTTTGCGGAAACCTTGACCCACTGGAGTTGCCCAAGATTCTGGAACGATAACCTGCACCACTATGCAATTACATGTGGAACAAGAACTGACTCCTGTGCTTCAGTGTCAAATTAAGTGAATTTCCTGCGACAGTAAGCATGACACCTTGGAATCAGTGCTAATTGAATTTCTTTCAGTCATTTTGGCTTATTTTTAATCAAGGGGTGTTACAGTTATGGCTGCTGTATTTTCTTTTCAGTCCAACTGAGATTCCTCTTTTAAATATTTTGTTTTTGAGTCCTGTCCACCATTTTTGTCTCCATATTTTCTGTTGTTCGTGACAAGTCTTATCGTTTGATTTTTAATTTAAAAAGGTCAGTGAATAAATACATTTTTCCTAACAGTTTATCTGTGTCATATTCACATTCCTATACGCATTCACATTCATATCCGGAACAGTGGCGCACCCTAGCGGCAGGCCATCGAACTACGACAGAGGTGCGCGCTCTAGCGGTCACCTTCGGAACTACATGGCCGCAGGGCGCTGCGACGGGTGGTGGGGGACCTCCGAAAGACCTCTCACAGACCTACCGTTTCCGACGTCCCGAAGTGCTCCCGAAAGAGACGTCCTGAAATGTAGCACGGCAGTACTTCTTTCGGATGCCTTTTTTGTTTCATAAGGTACTCCTTCCGTACTACATTTTGGGATGTACAGAGCTCCGAAATGGTAGTACGACTGTACTACTTTTGATAGTAGTTTTGTTTACGGGGAGCAGGGCTAATCAGCGACTTGGACACCAATCCAGTGTACGGATACGACGAGCCACCAGTATTTGATCGCGAAACTGAAGACCTCATAGCAGAATTCGCACAAGCAACACGGCCACTTGATCATATCACTCAAACCAATGGACTGTACGACCCATTTGCAGTGCAACACAATATTCTACCATTCATAACACCTCTCTACCCTAAATATTCCACACTGGAAAGCAGAATGAACACATTCGATTCTTGGCCCAAAGATGCACATGTCTCGTCAAAAGCACTGGCTGAAGATGGCTTCTATTACTTGGGACATTCTGACATTGCCATGTGCTTCCACTGCGGCATGTCATTATGCCACTGGGCGAAAGACGATGTTCCTCCATTCGAACACGCGACCTTTTCCCCTTATTGTGGTTTTCTTTTGCGGAACCATGGAAGAAAATTTGTGGACCAAATTCAAAACGTGTTACACTCCGTAAAAGATGTTCCAGAACATTTCAGTCACATCATTAAGAAGCACTTACCTGAAGAGGTGGTGTCGCAGCACACTCAACAAGGTCCGAGTAACACTCATGAAAAAGGTCAATGTCAAATCTGCTGTGAATACGATGCAAACGTCGTAGTTCTTCCCTGTGCACACCTTTACACCTGTACACTTTGCCTCCCCGCGCAAACAAAGTGCGGAGTTTGTAGAGAAACAATCCAGTTTACACTACGAGTATTTGTTTGAGTGTTTGAAAAATATCCTGTACCAACTATTTAAGTTTTTTAATTTTTGCCACAATCATCAAACTGTACAAACCCTTTTTTTTCAATGAATAAAACTATGAAATGAATACCAAGTCTCTTTTTCATTGCTCACCAAAGCACATCACGCCTGATGGGTAGGCAACCCGAATAATATGCACGAGGCGCCTGGTTGGAGTCAACCCGTTGCAAGGATGCTGGGCAGCACCGGGTTGGAAGGGCAACCGGGGGCACGGATACGGGAGCGCCTGATGGGTAGGCAACCCAATGAAGGCACGAGGCGCCTGGTTGGAGGCAACCCGTTGCAAGGATGCTGGGCAGCACCGGGCTGGAAGGCCAACCGGGGGCACGAATACGGGAGCGCCTGATGGGTAGGCAGCTTTCAACTTCATGGCCTTGAGAACGGCACGCACTGGTACGGATGACTCATCGATACACAAGTCGGAGGAGTCGAACTGGTACTGGGTTACTTTGCCCCCCGGCAGGGTAGGCAAAGTAACTCAGTACCTGTTATACTACTGGCTTTTATACGGCTGCTTAATATTTTGAGACCAAAGTAACGCGCTGGCGTTGGCACAATTGATTTTTTACCTTACTTTCACTAGACAATTTGTACCGCCGGATGTGCTTAAAATTGCATCATTCATCGGACAAAAAAAAGTCCCATAACATTTAGTGTGGGAGGGCCTTTCTCCATCCATTTTCCCTATTTTCACAGAGATTTTTCGTACTTTTACGGAGATGAACCGTTTTTTTTTTGTTTCAGAAGTAAACGCATTTTAACGGTTTACTTCTGTCCTTTTATCTTCGATGTTAATACAAACAGTGCCTTTTTAGGCGAAAGTGTTACTCTCCTAACTGTTGGAAGATTCACTTGACCCCATGCCATTTGAATTGGATACCCGAGATGAAACGCCCATCGGAGAATTGCCGGGGACCACCCGGGTACTCCCCGGGAACACCTAGGGAACTACCGGGGAACTACCGGGGAACAACCGGGGAATACCCGGAGAACACCCGGAGAACACCCGGAGAACACCCGGAGAACACCCGGAGAACACCCGGAGAACACCCGGAGAACACCCGGAGAACACCCGGAGAACTCCCGGAGAACTCCCGGAGAACACCCGGAGAACACCCGGAGAACACCCGGGGAACTCCGGGGGAACTCCCGGAGAACTCAATTTTCGCCGGAAAACCACCGGGGAACCGCCTTGAGCTGCGGAAATGGCCAGGGCAGCGCGCCATACCGATTCTTGGTGATGCGGACGGGTGCGGACTTTGGAGAAGGGCTGGAGTGCTGACGTGCGGCGGCGGCCGAGAATGTGCCTTTGTCACTCTTACTCCACGTTCCGTCCGTTGTTTTGATCGGACGCCGACTTGGTTGGCACCTTTGGATTCGGAAAGGATCAACACGAACACTGTTCAAACTTTTTAGTTTAAAATTGTATCTGCTAACTAAGGGCGAGATAAAAGGCGCGCACAGCGATGGAAAGGGGCTCCGCGTCGCGTTGGCCTGGCTCAGGTCCGGGCATCCTTTAGCATGACTTTGTTACGTCCAGTCAAACGGTGTTTTGACCCGGACAAAATTCCGAACAGTACCAAACTTTGGGAATCGTCAGAGGGAGCTTTCAGGAAGCCTCTCACCAAAATCCCAAAAAATCCCACGGTGCCGATTGGAGATATCGCCGTTCAAAGTTCAAAATTTTGAACATTTGGACCAAAATGGTTTTCGGCACTTCACGCCCGAACGGTTTGACCTACAGATGCGTGCGAGTGCTCAAAATACTCGTGATACTTGCGGCTACAAGTTGCACGGCTCGGATTTTGATTTCGATAACATCTACACTGAAAAAAAATGAATTGAAGTGAAAATTTCGGTTTTTGTGAAAGGTACAAAGTACTTTGATTGTAATTTTCTCTGTTCCAAGTGGGAAATCGGCGAAATGTGCTTCTCTTATCGTTGTAGGCCTACGTTTTCTGAATAGATTGGTATTTGTTTGATAACTGTGGGACTAAAATTGACTGAGATAGAGCGCCGAGACCTGAGCGCCGCGACCCAGCGGGAGGTTTATCAAGTGCCCCGGCGTCTACCTTTAAGTTGCTCTAACTCACTCATTAATGATCGTATAGAGTTCCCTTTTATACGAAAAGAAGCGCAAAAGTCTGCCCTACAACATGGATGTATTTTTATTTTTACTTGTTCTCATCGCGTTTCATCAAAAAGCGGAAAATCTGAAAATTTGGGTGTTTTGTGTGGGTTTATCTAGGTTTTCGACCGTTTTAGGGCATAGTGATGAGACAGATCGAAACTTAACCTCATCCCAGCTGTCAAGCACTCTTTTCTGAAGCGCTGGACGCTTCATACGCCATTTTCCGTTAAACTATACCCGTGAAACTGCTTGTGAGCAAATTTATTTAAGAAAAGCCACCCCTTACATTGATGTCATCCGATCCTTCTGATTTTTTGTGGGTAAGTTCTCTTCATATAATGTAAAAATCGGCCACTTTTGGTTTGGCCGAAAAAAATTTCGTTTCGGAGATATGGTGCATTTTGTGTTTTTTTGCCCATTTTGCAGGCATTTTGGGTATTTTGTCCTACAGGCACAGTTTTCGTCCGAATGACTTAAAATTTGGCATCCTTATGTAAAATTGAACAAGGAACCAGAATATGCCCTCAGATTTACTCTACGACCAATAGTTTTTGAGATATTTGCGAAAAAGTAGAAAAATTACAATAATTTGAACAGTTTTTGGGAAAACTTGGAAAAAATTTTTTTTTTGACTTTCCGAAAGTTGCATCTTGTAGAAAATGGTCCGCTGAATCCAATGAGAACACGCCCAGGTCTGTAGCTCAAACGGTCTAGGAGCTGTGCACCTCCAAAGTTGAGCATTTTTTCGTTTTCCACTAAAAACGTAATTTTCAAGCAGGAATTTCAACTCGGCACATAGTAGTCCGTAGGTTAGTGGGTACTACCTTGCAAAATGTGATACCGAATACTTGGCACAGTTGTTGTACTAACCCTAAGAATCATTTTAAGAGGTGGAGCCCAGGTGGTCCCCCCTGCAGAGCGGCGGTACAGGCGTTTGCCTATCTTTTGGGTGCATAACTGAAAATATGCCCAAATTGACGTTTGTTGACGGGCTAGTGATCTGATTTTTAGCACATGGCTAGTTCGTAAAGTGTCTTGAGAATCCAAACGTCATGAATATAGCGTGAATTGGTGCGATGCTTTTGCACAGCACATGAAGTGTGATGCCTTCCCATTCCCATGTATTATCATAGGGCATTTTCGTAATGCATTGCACGAAGGTGCAATATGGCTGTGGCAGGTATGGTGCGATATCTCAGTGCATTGCACCATGCGTGCCATTCATAGCGTTCGGAATCTCCGTGCATCTGCACTTACACCACAGATTTAATGTGATTTTAGTACACACCTAAGGGAGTGTCATTGGTAAGTATACATCTATAGGGTTTAGCTTGTGAGGTGAGAGAGCTTTTTTAAGGTCGCATCTGAGTGCGATAGATAAGTTAAGCGCTTTAGAAGCGTACTCCACTTAGTACACTCCTATAGACTCGTACTTGTAAAGAACTCGTGTTTTAGACGTGTTCAAAGTACAAGTACACATCGATGGGTCCCATGATCAAGGACCGATGTGTTTTGGGTCGCTCAAACAAAGACCGATCTCCATTTAGGCCGTTTCTGCATTCGCCGCTTCTTTATCTTGTGGTTCTCGCAACAGGCATCCAACTCAAACAATACTTTCAAGGTGACATTTCAAACATATTAGAGAATGATTATCTGAAACAAATTTGTGTGGAATCAAAACGTAGAGATTGTTCTGGGACTTCAAAACAAACGCGTTGAGCGGTTAGGAAGAAGATCGGTCTTTGTACGAGCGACTCAAAGGACAGCGGTCTTTGTTCATAGGACCCATCGACATTAGATATTGTCACGCATCCACAGACGGGAGCTAGTTCAGTCTCACAAATAGCCTTCTCCACGGGGCCTGTGAACATTCGAGGTGGGCAGGGAGCTTTCATCACGGTCGTAAGAATCTCTACCTTTGGCTGGGACAATGACGCCGGTTGACTATCGTCTTCGATGCCCCTTTTCTCTGTGCGTTGAAGGTGCAAGGGACTTGCCAAGAATATCTCACGGGCTAACTCCGGGACCAGGGGTCCGACAAGGGATTACCGGTGGTTTGTGGTACTCCAGTCGACATATTACAACCTTTTTCTGTACAATTTTCGAACAATTTCTTAACAGAAATGATAAGATGATTCAAAAACAGCAAGAATTTGAGAAAATTGCACCCTTATATTCGAATTGGACCTGTAGACTCTGGTTGGCTGTCCGGTGAAATATGCCTTCCGGCAAGGTAAAAATTCGAATTTTGAGATACCATTTTTTTTTGTGCTAGTTTTGAATCATCTATGCATTTCTGTTAAATGATCGTTTGAAAATTGTACATAAAAGGTGTTCATATTTCGACTGGAATTCACCACACGCGAGCCGCTGGTAATCCCTTGCCGGCCGGCCAGACCCCCGGTCCCGGGCCGGGCCTACCTGCCTGGCCTCTGGTCCCGGCGCCTCCCGGGTGGCGAGACAGTTAACCACAGGTGAGGCCTTCACCCCTTCAACACGTAGTGACACGTGGGAGGTTAAAATATGTTTTCGAATCCAATTGAATGCCCAGGAACTCGCATGCATCGATAAATCGACGTGTGTAACTTAATTTTCGTAAATACGTTATAGTATTGCCCCTGAAAGAGAGGCGATTTCCTTCTGTGGCTTAGGTATACGGCAACAACTAGACCAAACTTACGTTAGACACTTAACGAACTAGCCATGTGCTAAAAATCAGGTCACTAGCCCGTCAACAAACGTCAATTTGGGCATATTTTCAGTTATGCACCCAAAAGATAGGCAAACGCCTGTACCGCCGCTCTGCAGGGGGGACCACCTGGGCTCCACCTCTTAAAATGATTCTTAGGGTTAGTACAACAACTGTGCCAGGTATTCGGTATCACATTTTGCAAGGTAGTACCCACTAACCTACGGACTACTTTGTGCCGAGTGGAAATTCCTGCTTGAAAATTACGTTTTTAGTGGAAAACGAAAAAATGCTCAACTTTGGAGGTGCACAGCTCCTAGACCGTTTGAGCTACAGACCTAGGCGTGTGCTCATTCGATTCAGCGGACCATTTTCTACAAGATGCAATTTTCGGAAAGTCAAAAAAAAATTTTTTCCATGTTTCCCCAAAAACTGTTCAAATTATTGTAATTTTTCTACTTTTTCGCAAATATCTCAAAAACTATTGGTCGTAGAGTAAATCTGAGGGCATATTCTGGTTCCTTGTTCAATTTTACATAAGGATGCCAAATTTTAAGCCATTCGGACGAAAACTGTGCCTGTAGGACAAAATACCCAAAATGCCTGCAAAATGGGCAAAAAAACACAAAATGCACCATATCTCCGAAACGAAATTTTTTTCGGCCAAACCAAAAGTGGCCGATTTTTACATTATATGAAGAGAACTTACCCACAAAAAATCAGAAGGATCGGACGACATCAATGTAAGGGGTGGCTTTTCTTAAATTAATTTTGCTCTGTATTAAAAATCGGCCCGCGCGGCAAGCGGGTTGCCTACCTGCCCCTTAGGGGACTGCCTTGCAACAAGCCAATCTAGCATGAAAAAATGGTGTAAATTCCGATAAAGACATGCTAGTGGGCTGAAATTTTGGGATTGGGCAAGGTTTGTGCTGTAGAGTCTTGCCTCAAAAATCCTAAAGCGTCCGTGGACCGGATCGACCGTTACACCCGTTCAATGTTAAAATCGTTGTCAAAATGTAGGGCTTTTTGAACGCCCACCGTAGCTTTTTTTCGGTAAGGCCTAATTCACTGGGGTTTGTTTTATTCAATGCATACTAAGACGCCCTACAACAATTATAAAGACCTGTTTTGTGATACGAGTTCAAATATAGTCGCTACAGTAGGCCAAAGTCGGCAAACAAGGCCCGGAATAGCGGAAAACGAGGCCCGAAACAGCAAAAAATGCACTTTTTGCCGACTTTCACCTTCTGTAGAGACTAAACTTGAGGGGCAGGTAGGCAACCCGCTTGCCGCCCGGACCGATTTTTAATACAAGCAGTTTCACGGGTATAGTTTAACGGAAAATGGCGTATGAAGCGTCCAGCGCTTCAGAAAAGAGTGCTTGACAGCTGGGATGAGGTTCAGTTTCGATCTGTCTCATCACTATGCCCTAAAACGGTCGAAAACCTAGATAAACCCACACAAAACACCCAAATTTTCAGATTTTCCGCTTTTTGATGAAACGCGATGAGAACAAGTAAAAATAAAATACATCCATGTTGTAGGGCAGACTTTTGCGCTTCTTTTCGTATAAAAGGGAACTCTATACGATCATTAATGAGTGAGTTAGAGCAACTTAAAGGTAGACGCCGGGGCACTTGATAAACCTCCCGCTGGGTCGCGGCGCTCAGGTCTCGGCGCTCTATCTCAGTCAATTTTAGTCCCACAGTTATCAAACAAATACCAATCTATTCAGAAAACGTAGGCCTACAACAATAAGAGAAGCACATTTCGCCGATTTCCCACTTGGAACAGAGAAAATTACAATCAAAGTACTTTGTACCTTTCACAAAAACCGAAATTTTCACTTCAATTCATTTTTTTTCAGTGTAGATGTTATCGAAATCAAAATCCGAGCCGTGCAACTTGTAGCCGCAAGTATCACGAGTATTTTGAGCACTCGCACGCCTCTGTAGGTCAAACCGTTCGGGCGTGAAGTGCCGAAAACCATTTGGTCCAAATGTTCAAAATTTTGAACTTTGAACGGCGATATCTCCAATCGGCACCGTGGGATTTTTTGGGATTTTGGTGAGAGGCTTCCTGAAAGCTCCCTCTGACGATTCCTAAAGTTTGGTGCTGTTTGGAATTTTGACCGGGTTAGGGGGTCATTTTGCACCGTTTGACTGGACAGTGCGATTATCTGCCTTAGTTTGGGAGCAGTATTGCCGCAAAGTTGACCAAAACACGATTTTTCAGACATTTGTGACCGTTTTGATCAAATTTGCGGCAGTACTGCTCCCAAACTAAGTCAGATAATCGCACTCCGTAACAAAGGCATGCAAAAGGAAGGTCCAAAGACCAATTGCCCGTTGAGGGAGGACGAAATACCGCCTCGGATCAGACGCAGTGGATGCTTAAAGTCAGCCCAAAACACGAACTTTCAAAGACATTAATGACCGTTTTGATCAACTTTGCGGCAGTACTGCTCCCAAACTAAGGCAGATAATCGCACTCCGTAACAAAGTCATGCTAAAGGAAGGTCCAAAGACCAATTGTCCGATGAGGGAGGACGAAATACCGCCTGGGATCAGACGCAGTGGATGCTCAGCCCGAAACACGATTTTTCACAAACATTTGTGACCGTTTTGATCAACTTTAAAACAATACTGCTTCCTAATTAAGGCGGATTGTCGCACTCTGTATCAAAGGCATGCTAAAGGAGGGGTCGCGTGGGGTCGGGAAAATTAGAGTCTAGGGTGCCCTTTTCGCAAAGTGCCGAGTTGCGGAGCACTCAATGGTGGACGGATAGGCAAGGCTGCCTGCTGAGCCGTTCATTTTTTATCCCTTGGTCAGGCTTTTAGAGCGGTAACTCACGCCATTCTTCCTTTGAAAAAGATGTGAAGCCCTTCTCCAAAGTCCGCACCCGTCCGCATCACCAAGAATCGGTATGGCGCGCTGCCCTGGCCATTTCCGCAGCTCAAGGCGGTTCCCCGGTGGTTTTCCGGCGAAAATTGAGTTCCCCGGGTGTTCTCCGGGTGTTCTCCGGGAGTTCTCCGGGAGTTCTCCGGGTGTTCTCCGGGTGTTCTCCGGGTGTTCTCCGGGTATTCCCCGGGTGTTCCCCGGTAGTTCTCCGAGTTCCCCGGTAGTTCCCTAGGTGTTCCCGGGGAGTACCCGGGTGGTCTCCGGCAATTCTCCGATGGGCGTTTCATCTCGGCGCCGCAGGCAGGCTAGCGCCGCAGGCCAAGGTAGGTACGCCAGGCGTGGATTGGAGGAACAGGCAGCGAGACATCGCGAAGCCTGTTACGACAAGACGCGGTCTGGCGTAAACCTACCTTGTAATCGTACTGTTGTTCTATATGCTGCGTGTTTGCACTAGATGGATAGAATGACTCATTATCTAGACTAGAAAACGCCCGCAGACGCTTACAAGTTCGTTCAACGTTAATAATAAGGTGAAACTCCAACCCTTGCATCTGTTTCAAACTGCCCCAGGCCGGGGCAGTATGAAACAGCGACGGGGCAGTTTCAAACAGCTGTATAGAAGTCAACACGGGCCAAGAAGAGCCGCGTACACAACTCAAATAGATTCAAGTAGACTCAAAAAGACGTTGCCATGCACGTGCTGACATTTTGACGAACTTTTTAAACATTTTTGGCTGAGCGATAGCGAAGCCTGTTACTCCAGTGGGGTTGAAATGTTTTGTCTGTCTGTCTGTCTGTCTGTCGGTCTGTCTGTCTGTCCGCACTACTCCTCCTGAACGGCTCGGCCGATCTCGGTGAGATTTTGCACACTTCTTAGGTATATCCTTGGCTCGGCACACGCGAAATTTCACTATCCTAGCTCAACTGGTTCAGTTTTTATAGGCGAAAAACACCTAAAAAACGGCGAAAAATAGAGATTTCTGCAGATAGACCACTTCTGTCTTGGAGAAGGGGGGGTCTGGGGGCGGAGCCCCCAGCCTCGACAAGTAAAAAAGTGACAAGGGTCAAGATCGTGTTATCTGTAGATAAAACAACTCTATTTAGAATGTAGGGGGGTCTGGGGGGGGGAGCCCCCAGCATTCAACAAGTTAAAAAAAAAAGGTAGGTTTACGCCAGACCGCGTCTTGTCGTAACAGGCTTCGCGATGTCTCGCTGCCTGTTCCTCCAATCCACGCCTGGCGTACCTACCTTGGCCTGCGGCGCTAGCCTGCCTGCGGCAGGCAATGGCTTGTCCGTTGTCGGTTATTTTTTAACTTGTTGAATGCGGGGGGCTCCGCTCCCGAGACCCCCTACATTGTAAATAGAGTGTTTTATCTACAGATAACATGATCTTGACCCTTGTCACTTTTTAACTTGTCGGGGCTGGGGGGCCCGCCCCCCCCGACCCCCCTTTCTCCAAGGCAGAAGTGGTTTATCTGCAGATATCTCTATTTTTCGCCGTTTTTAGGTGTTTTTCGCCTATAAAAACTGAACCAGTTGAGCTAGGATGGTGAAATTTCGCGTGTGCCGAGCCAAGGACATACCTAAGAAGTGTGCAAAATCTCACCGAGATCGGCCGAGCCGTTCAGGAGGAGTAGTGCGGACAGACAGACCGACAGACAGACCGACAGACAGAAAAAACTTTTCAACCCCACTGGAGTAACAGGCTTCGCTATCGCTCAGCCAATAACCGACAGCGGACGAGCCATTGCCTGCCGCAGGCAGGCTAGCGCCGCAGGCCAAGGTAGGTACGCCAGGCGTGGATTGGAGGAACAGGCAGCGAGACATCGCGAAGCCTGTTACGACAAGACGTGGTCTGGCGTAAACCTACCTTGTTAATTACAAGGTAGGTGTACGCCAGACCGTGTCTTGTCGTAACAGGCTTCGCGATGCTGCGCCAGTTACGACAATCCACGCCTGGCGTTACACCTACCTTGGCCTGCGGCGCTTTCTTTTTCCCGGCATCCGCATACCAATTTTCGTGATTGAAGGTCAAAACAGCATTTGATTTCGTGCTTAGGGCTGCATTGGCCTGACTTTTTAACTTGTCGGGGCTGGGGGGCTCCGCCCCCCCGACCCCCCTTTCCTCAAGACAGAAGTGATCTGCCTGCAGAAAACTCGATTTTTCGCCGTTTTTTAGGTGTTTTTCGGCTATAAAAACCGAACCAGTTGAGCTAGGATAGTGAAATTTCGCGTGTGCTGAGCCAAGGACATACCCAAAAAGTGTGCAAAATCTCACCGAGATCGGCCGAGCCGTTCAGGAGGAGTAGCGCGGACACACACACACACACACACACGCACGCACGCACGCAGACAGGAAAAATTTTTCAACCCCACCTGAGTAACAGGCTTCGCTATCGCTCAGCCAATTAAAAAGCCAAACAAGCATATTTTTCAAAATGCGAATTTTTCGAAAATTTGTATGGCAATGGATTCGTCTCAAAGAGACGAACAAAAGTTGTTAACACACATTACTGTTTTGGAGTTGAAATAAAGGCCTTTTCCTGCCCGCAAAGTTCACAACATGCAATAGTCTATAAATGTTGCATTTTGATGCAAGTCACGGGTCAAACATACAATGTCTTCATTGATGCCATCTGGAACAAGGTAGGTTTACGCCAGACCGCGTCTTGTCGTAACAGGCTTCGCGATGTCTCGCTGCCTGTTCCTCCAATCCACGCCTGGCGTACCTACCTTGGCCTGCGGCGCTAGCCTGCCTGCGGCAGGCAATGGCTTGTCCATTGTCGGTTATTTTTTAACTTGTTGAATAGTGGGGGGCTCCGCCCCCCAGACCCCCTACATTCTTAAAAAAGTTGTTTTATCTATAGATAACACGATCTTGACCCTTGTCACTTTTTAACTTGTCGGGGCTGGGGGGCCCCGCCCCCCAGACCCCCCTTTCTCCAAGCCGGAAGTGATCTTTCTGCAGAAAGCTCTATTTTTCGCCGTTTTTTAGGTGTTTTTCGGCTATAAAAACTGAACCAGTAGAGCTAGGATGGTGAAATTTCGCGTGTGCCGAGCCAAGGACATACCCAAGAAGTGTGCAAAATCTCACCGAGATCGGCTAAGCCGTTCAGGAGGAGTAGTGCAGACAGACAGACAGACAGACAGACAGACGGACAGACGGACAGACAGACAGACAGACAGACAGACAGACGGACAGACAGACAGACAGACATGAAAAAATTTTCAACCCCACTGGAGTAACAGGCTTCGCTATCGCTCAGCCAATTACGAACTTCCATCATTATGCTCGCTTTCCATAACATAAAACGTTTTTTCTGGTGATATTGCTGTGTTTTAAACTGCCCCATCCACTTCTGTTTCAAACTGCCCCAGAGGGCACCATTCCAATTGTGCTGCTCCCCGCCGGACTTGGTGAGGGCTACGTCAGTGTCCGAGAGTGCGTTACGTTTCTCTAATATGGTACTAAAATACAAGGTAGGTGTACGCCAGACCGTGTCTTGTCGTAACAGGCTTCGCGATGCTGCGCCAGTTACAACAATCCACGCCTGGCGTTACACCTACCTTGGCCTGCGGCGCTTGCCTGCCTTCGGCAGGCTAGGTTTCTTTTGCAGGCATCCGCATACCAATTTGCGTAATAG
>NW_023144630.1:11187754-11211907 GCF_012932325.1 Thrips palmi | reverse complement strand
CATTTTCAAAATGGGCAAAACTATACGTCAACGTTGTAGCACAAAGTGTTACGAGTAATTTGAGCCCTCGCACGCCTTCCTACGCCAAACCGTTCAGGCGTGAGAGCCCGTAATCCACTTACGCCGCGAAATTCAAAATGGCGGACTTTGAACGCCGTTAAAAAAAAACCGGCCGATGGGAATTCTTGGGAATTCTCAGGAATTGATGCTCACATGGGGTACTAACGATTCCCAAAGCGGCGTACTGTTACTAATTTTTTTGGGGTAAAATCCTAATGTGCCTGGGCTATGGCCTCTGGTCCCGGCGCCTCCCGGGTGGCGAGACAGTTAACCACAGGTGAGGCCTTCACCCCTTCAACACGTACTCTACAAATCAAAGAGTGTACATGGTACGCTCTAACTGGAGCATGCCTGCAAGCACGCTCTAACTAGCGCATGCCTGCCAGGCATGCACTAACTAGTGCATACATGCCATGTACACGCTAACTGAAGCATACATTTACTGCATAAGGGATAGGGAGTTTTCTGCATCAGGAAGCGTGTACATGGCATGTATGCTCTAGTTAGTGCATGCTTGGCAGGCATGCGCTTGCTAGAGCGTGCTTGCAGGCATGCTCCAGTTAGAGCATACTATGTACACTCTTTGATTTGTAGAGTAGTGACACGTGGGAGGTTAATATATGTTTTCGAATCCAATTGTATGCCCAGGAACTCGCATGCATCGATAAATCGACGTGTGTAACTTAATTTTCGTAAATACGTTATAGTATTGCCCCTGAAAGAGAGGCGATTTCCTTCTGTGGCTTAGGTATACGGCAACAACTAGACCAAACTTACGTTAGACACTTAACGAACTAGCCATGTGCTATAAATCAGGTCACTAGCCCGTCAACAAACGTCAATTTGGGCATATTTTCAGTTATGCACCCAAAAGATAGGCAAACGCCTGTATCGCCGCTCTGCAGGGGGGACCACCTGGGCTCCACCTCTTAAAATGATTCTTAGGGTTAGTACAACAACTGTGCCAAGTATTCGGTATGACATTTTGCAAGGTAGTACCCACTAACCTACGGACTACTTTGTGCCGAGTGGAAATTCCTGCTTGAAAATTACGTTTTTAGTGGAAAACGAAAAAATGCTCAACTTTGGAGGTGCACAGCTCCTAGACCGTTTGAGCTACAGACCTGGGCGTGTGCTCATTGGATTCAGCGGACCATTTTCTACAAGATGCAAGTTTCGGAAAGTCAAAAAAATTTTTTTTCCAAGTTTCCCCAAAAACTGTTCAAATTATTGTAATTTTTCTACTTTTTCGCAAATATCTCAAAAACTATTGGTCGTAGAGTAAATCTGAGGGCATATTCTGGTTCCTTGTTCAATTCTACATAAGGATGCCAAATTTTAAGTCATTCGGACGAAAACTGTGCCTGTAGGACAAAATACCCAAAATGCCTGCAAAATGGGCAAAAAAACACAAAATGCACCATATCTCCGAAACGAAATTTTTTTCGGCCAAACCAAAAGTGGCCGATTTTTACATTATATGAAGAGAACTTACCCACAAAAAATCAGAAGGATCGGACGACATCAATGTAAGGGGTGGCTTTTCTTAAATAAATTTGCTCACACACACACGGACACACACACAGACAGACAGACAAAACTTTTCAACCGCACTGGAGTAACGGGCTTCGCTATCGCTCAGCCAATTACAATTGCTACAGCACACTCTTGCCGACAAAATGTGTTATTTACATTACAAGGTAGATGTACGCCAGACCGTGTCTTGTCGTAACAGGCTTCGCGATGCTGCGCCAGTTTCGACAATCCACGCCTGACGTATGCACCTACCTTGGCCTGCGGCGCTAACCTGCCTTCGGCAGGCTGCTTTCCTAGGCAGACCGTAGGGGCGAGATCCCCTCAAACAATAGCATTTGGTCATCAAAATCTACACCGATGGGATTCAACTTTCGGTCGGGGGTCTGAACGGGTTTTATTTTCGTCCTCAGCAGCCTCCAAAACATATGAAATGATATGAAACTTGACAAAAAATTGAAAGTATCTAAAGAGTTCCCTTTTTTCTGCCGTTTTTTAAGTGTTTTTGGCTAATTTGACCGAATGGATTGAGATAGAAAGATGAATTTTGGTGTGTAGCGAGCCAAGGACATACCTAATGACCCTGCAAAATCTCAGCCAGATCGGCCGAGCCGTTCAGGAGGAGTAGTGCGCACACACACACACGCACGCAGACAAACAGACAGACAGTCAGACAGACAAAACTTTTTAACCCTACTGGAGTAACGGGCTTCGCTAACGCTCAGCCAACAAACCCTGCAGGTTGTAACCTGTGAAGAATTGCACTTTCGTAATTTTGCGAACTAACTTTTAGATAGGAGTTCATAATGCAAACCCTTTTTTTTTTGCAAATTACGAACACAAGGTTTGCGAACAGCGAAGAAATGATTGGTAATGCCAAAAACAATCTTTCTGTTACGAACAAGTCAGATTCTTCGCAAGGTTTTCAGTGTGCAAAAAACACCAGTAATTCATTGACACACCAACTGTGTAGGTTAGGTTAGAGATCTGAGAAATCACTGAGGAGTTGGTATTTTTCCACGCTGCAATTAAGGTATCCAAATGGTCTGCAGTACTGGGGAACACTATGAGATCTATTTCGGTCTGCAGACAAAACAACGGAACAGCATAGTTTAAAATACTGTGTGAGACAAATGCTTGAGAAAAATGTGTCCCTACCTGCATTTCAGCATGAAGTGCAGGGAAAAGGAACTTTAGAAACTCCTCAACGTCCATCTCTCTGCCATATCGGAAATTCACCCAGTGCTTAGCTACAATATCCTGAGGGATAAAATTCCTTGGTAAATAACATCTACCAACTGACAAGACTTTGCAACATACAAACTTACATGAAAATCACTGATGTCCACCGCCTCCCCTTCCCCTAGTGCAGTAAGGACATTCAGCAGAGCAGCGGACACAGGACCACCACATCTCCCTGTCATTAATGCCTTCGGTTCCTTAATGCTCTGAATGTTCCTCAATGCATTGAATCGTGGCCACAACCCTTTTGGCCCTGATGTCTGGTAACAGAAATCACACACATACATGGAGTCCACATAATCCCGACACTATTCAGATAAAAATGTACTATTCTTACCGGTGAATAAATGAACTGAGATTTTGAGTACATCCTGTTTTTCAATGCATGGCAATAAAAGTCGAAAATAATAGGACCAAAACCCTGCTAGACACACAGGCGCAACCAATGGGAAGGTTAGGTTCGGTACACTGAAATTACTACAAAACACTTATTTGGGTTTCCCCAACGTCAAATCTGTTGTTCTCACCGTATTAGGCGTGAAAAATTAAATGACAGGAAAAGTAGCGATATACATCGGCAACTTTGGCCCGTCCCGTACATTAAGAAACGTACGAATTTCACCTATGTTTGACCCCGACGGAATTAAAACCTGAATCTGGGGTTAAAATTAATGTAATTTTCGTCATCAGCACCCTTAAAAACATCAGAAACAATGCAAAAACTCGAATAAAAAGAATGTTCAAAAAATACCCCGCTGGGATTTGAACCCGGGTCCGAACTTCTCCGATTCGCTCGAAACTGGCACCATTGTTTTTTTCTCGTCGCCCCGATTCCAAAAATACCCCTACATGCCCCGAGATCCTCCTCGACCCCATGTAGACCATGATGCACCTGCAGCAGCACACCCGGGGCTCGGATCGGATTTGCTGCCACCGGGCGGTTCTTAGGGTCACCCAAGGAGGCTGCATACCAAATTTGGTCAAGATCGGACCACGGGAAGTCCTCGGACGAACGGACGGACGGACGCACAGCAGGGATCATACTATATGCCCGTCCCTCCGTCATTTTTTTTACAAAAAATGAACGGGACGGGCCAAAAAGTACGCAAAAAGCCGCGTTTAAATACGATCAATAATAACGAAAACTAATAGTAAACTTAATAACAGCCGGGAGACGCGTCTAGGGTGGGGGACAGGTCTTCTGCTTTGTTTTGGGTCGCCGCTACGCTCCGCCACCCGCCGCCATCTTGTTTCCGTAGGACGGGAATGGCTCATAAGAGTAAGGGTTCAAAATTGCTCTCCATCAAAGTAATACAAGAGTTTTGAGGTGTGAACATTAAAACTAGTGGACTTAAACTAAATCAGGTAGAGAATAAAGATCGTACCTAAACTAGAACAACAACTGAAGTACAATGTACACTTACATTTTCATCGTCCTGCTCTGGAGGTACCATTTCTTCCACAGGGACAGGGGCGGACTCCCACCGCAAAATGGACTCGTAATGGGTCCTCCGGAGTCCATTCCCCCCGAACCTATGTAGGATGCGGATGGGAGGTCCATCTTCTTGCAGGGGGTGAAAGACGATAACAGGCCCGTCTTCCAGAAAGACATTAATGGGGCGCCGGAGGAACCGCGCCAGTGCAGCGGTGCACTCAGCACCTCCCCACGTCCGAGGAAGTCGCAGGATATTAATAACCAACGCAGCGAGGTTAGGGTGCTGGAGTTGAGCAACTGGTAACTGTCAGTGCTGATCCAAGACAATCCTAACTGCTCAGAGGTTTCAGAGGAGCCTCAAACTGCTCATTAGCTCTCGTCAGTTCAAAGCAGCGAATCATAATAAAAGGTGGGTTTACGCTGACCGCGTCTTGTCGTAACAGGGTTCGCGATGTCTCGCATCGCTGCCTGTTTCTCCAATCCGCGCCTGGCGTACCTACCTTGACCTGCGGCGCTAGCCTGCCTTCGGCAGGCAATGGATTGTCTTTCTTCGATTCTTCTAACTTGTTGCGTGCTGGCCCAGACCCCCCTTCATTCTAGATAGAGTTGCTTCATCTGCAGATAACTCGATCTTGACCCTTGTAACTTTTTCACTTGTCCAGGCTGGGACCCCCCTTTCTTCAGGACCGAGGGGCAAACAACTTCGTCAAAATTTGTACACCGTTATTTCTAATTCACGTTATTTCACGTTATTTCATTGTTATTCCAACGTTATTTCGCGTTATTTCGTGTTATTTCACGTTATTTCGCGCTATTTCACCGTTATTTCACGCTATTTCACGCTTATTTTGGCGTTATTTCACCGTTATTTCACGTTATTTCACCGTTATTTCACGGAAAATGTACACCTAAATTCAAGTTGTTTGTCCCTCGTTCAGGACAGAAGTGACCTGCCTGCAGAAAACTCGATTTTTCGCCGTTTTTTAGATGATTTTCGGCTATAAAAACTGAACCACGTGAGCTAGGTAGGAGAGTGAAATTTCGCGTGTGGCGAGCCAAGAACATACCTAATTGGCTGAGCCCCCTATTCCTTTCACTGAAACTAAAACTTAAACTAGCGAAGCCCTTTAGTCTGGCCCAGAGACCCTCCCGAGTGAACACTGTTAAGGCCAGGGACAGGTGAAAAAAATGATCTCAGAAACTGCTGGTCCAAAACTTCTTATTTTCTGTCAAAATCATACTCTTGATGATAAACTATTTCACCCAAAATCCCATCCCATAATATCAAGCGGTTCCTGAGATACAGGCTTTTTTATAATTTTTTAAGTGTTTGTTAAAAAATTCCTGTGCGTTTCCCATTTTGGGTTATTGACCTGACCGACATATTTTTTTGTTCGTCTAAGTCCAAAGAACAAACGCAAGTGACAGATTTTAGTTTCCGGCACTGATAGCAAAATACCAACTTTTCAATTTTGACATTTTTCAAAAACCAAAGATTTTCCCTTTTTTTGTAAAAACCGATATCCAAAACCATACTTCTGGGTGAAATATACAAAAACTGTCACTTGCCTTTCCTCGCAATAACCTACTGAGTCAGTGGAAAAAATATCATTGACGACACTTCAAACTGTATGCGCACAGGACCATTCAAATGTTAAAAAAATGTCTTCGGAGAAAAGGGCGTTTAAAGTTTGGTGACAGATTTTAATGGATTTTCAGCCAAAAAAATCTCCTTGCGCATACTATTTTGTCGTAAAAGGTTGACCTGGATATTTTTCACTTCTTCGATTCATTTTTAAAAGATCCCAGCATGCACAACTGAAAATGTCCATTACATTATCATTGGCAAGCTTCTAAAGCATGCATTTCACTTAAATTGATCAAAATAGACAAGTTTTAGTGACTTCTTAGATGAAAAAAGCATGTGATTACTAATATAATGGAAATTTTGAACTAGGCATGCTGGAATCTTTTTAAAATGAATCGAAGAAGTGCAAAATGTGAAGATAAGCCTTTTACGTCAAAATAGTATGCGCAAGAGGATTGTTCAAGATACGGCTAAATAAAGCCAAAACAGTCCAAAAAAGACAATTCGACTGGGTTCAAGACCTAGCATATGCCTTCAGAAATCAAATCTTAGTCTCTTTGAAGTATGATTTCATATTCCCAACAAATTATGACAGTGGGGTTCATTTTAAAAATGGCAAGATTTTCGCTAGAACCCCCCCCCCCTCCCCCCCCCCCTTGATGGCAAAACGGACAATTTTACTAAAGTGTCGTAAATGCAGGAGTGTGCGAAAAGATGTATTTTAAGCACTTCCAGGTCCCGGATAGTCGAAGTCCCGACAGATCCTGAAAGAGGAAGGTCCCAAGGACCATTTTCCACCCAGAACTCATTTCATTCAATTTCACCAAACTTCTTCATTTTTTCACCTGTCCCTGGCCTTAAAAATTGTTGTTTTAAAACAACAACACAATTACCAACCTCGACAACGCTGTTGTTTGTGAACAAGTTTGCTTGTTTTAAAACGACGAATTCGTTGCTAATTATTTTTATGACTTATGCTGTTTCAAAACAATATTTTGCTGCGTACAAACAACCCGGACAATCTAAGAAGTGGTTACTGCGGGGTAACCGGGACTCTACTAGGTCTGTGACCTAATCGGCAATAAAAATTGATGCAAATAAGGCTGTCTACCGGTTTACAAACATCTTGTGGACGAACGACGCAACTCGTTAGGAAACAACGAAAGTCATTTGAAAACAACTTTGATCGCTAAGAAAATTAGCAACATATTTACTGCTAAATTACAACATAATTTTTTACAGTGAACCACGACGAAAGTGGCACCTCGCAATGTAGGCAACCTTTGAACGTATCGGTGGGAACAAAAGTGGTAGTGTTAAGCGTTGAAATTAACTAAGTAGGTGCCTTTGATGAATTTTTATGATGATCAGAACCCAATTTTTCAAAATGAACGAACAAACATTCGATTCGAGCTGGTAAAACGTTTAGTTTCGTTCACTGTTCAAGTGAAGTTTTCAGGTTGGCAACGATAAAAGTCGGGTGCAGTTTAGAAGCGTCGTTGAATTGCAACCCTGGTGGGTTTTGTAAACTGACCTCAACAACACGAACAACACACAAAGAGGCGGTAGTCGGCACTAGCGTTCACACTAGATAAAGTCAAAACTTAAAAAATGAAGTTGCAAATTACAAGTTAACATTCATATTGACAAGATTAAAAACTAATAATAAACTATGATCATTATTATAAATCTTATTAAGTTTAAATCTGTAAATGGTAGTATTTCTTCTTGTGGCAGCGCTCAGTCATGAACAATAAGAATTCGCTTCCCAAGTTTTAAAGTTCCACAGTTTTATAAATTGTGTGTCTATCAACAAAAGTAATAATTTTTAACTGCTAAAATGACATTGGGAGGCACATGCTAACCATTCAACCCAGTTAAGAACCTTAACGTGCATATTTTGACTATATCTCTAAAAATCTTCTGACGCTTGCTATTTTAACGTAAAAGGTTGGTCTTCACATTTTTACCTCTACGATTCATTTTGAAAAGATTGTGGAAACCACAACTCTTTGTGTCCATGATGTTACCTTCAACAAAGCTTTTCAAGCTGTGATGTATATAAAACTTGAATATATTATAGATTTTTGTTAAATTTTAGTTAAATATCTCCCATGGGATCTCAACCTCTATTTCAATCTTCAGTTCAAGCTACTGCTGAATGCGCTTTATGTGGAGTGAAAGGCGGTCTTTGAGTCATGGAGTTTTCGGTGCATGAGGGATGTTACGATGTGAAGCCAAAGAACAGTATTTCAAAATTTTCCATGGGGACTTAAACTCCATCTCAAACTTTGGCCTGCTTACATGGGGCGGTGAGGAAAATAAGTTGTAACAAATGACTTCTTTGGTGAATACAAACAAAAAATTATAAAACCCCGTCCTAAACTAGGAAAACAAAGTGGAAATACTGTTAATCCCACATTCAAACTTAGAAAAATTAATATGTATAATCAAAGTACAGAAAACAAATTATTTTATCTTTATGAAATGTCAACTTGCAAGTGGGAACTTAGGCTCAGCCATAAGTTTAGACTTTACCTAGTAAGCCTGCAAAATTTCAGCCAGATCAGCCGAGCCGTTCGGGTGAAGTTTACACACACACACACAGACAAAATTTTTCAACCACACTGGAGTAACGGGCTTCGCCATCGCCCAGCCAAAAATAAACTTCAGCAATGATACCGTTAATACTAAGATATAAATGCAACATCTTCCAAGAAGTAAACATCTTCTTCGTTAAGGACTGATCAGTGACATGACAATGAATCTGTTAATACTAAGACTACGCTAGACCGTGTCTTGTCGTAATAGGCTTCGCGATGCTGCGCCAGTTTCGACAATAGGGTGCGTCGATATGCACGACTTTTCAGATGCAGCTTTTGGGTAGCACTCAAAAGTTTGGTTTTTTTGTGCTGATTCCATAAATGACCTCGGTTTTGCGATAGGACAAAGCCTTCATGACCCTACCGGGCGTTTTATGTCAAAGAGCGGAGTTTTTGTACTTTTTCTTGATTTTTGGTTCTGGATTCCATCCCAAACTGTCGGGGCGGCTGTTGCACGGTCGGATGGCCACCGCCTACACTAAATACAAGTTTTGCAGCTTGGCAGGACCACCGGACACCTCACGTGTGTGTCCCAAACCTCAATTTTCACCCTTTTTTTACTACAATTTTTCATTTTTTTTCACTTTTTTCAGCTTTTATCGAGGATTTTACCGACTCAGTCGGTCTATACCATGACCACAGGTTGTATAAAACAGTGTAGGGGTACATAGAACGCAAGGCAGCCCCCGGACCGGGGTTGTGTAGGGAGGGGGAGGAGGGAGGGAGGGGAGGCGGAGAAAACAAATGCCCAAAATCGGCCCAAATCAGCTGTTTTGCCCTGTTTTGCCTGTTGGTAAATACTGCATTGCGGTGCAGCTAGCTCGGCAAGTGTTTCTACCCCCTTGCCTACCCAGGACTCACCACGAGCGCGTCCGCTACGAGCGGTTTTCAAGCGGTGTTTTCCCTTCCCCGGGCCAGTTTGAAATTTCGCGTCTCACGGTGCCCCGCGCCAGTCCCCACCACTGCCGCTGGGGGCGCTCCGATCGGCGGTGCCGCGGCATCTTTCCTGCGCGTATCCACTCGTAGCGGACGCGCTCGTGGTGAGTCCTGGGTAGGCAAGGGGTTGAAACACTTGCCGAGCTAGCTGCACCGCAATACAGTATTTACCAACAGGCAAAACAGGGCAAAACAGCTGATTTGGGCCGATTTTGGGCATTTGTTTTCTCTGTCTCCCCTCCCTCCCTCCTCCCCCTCCCTACACAGCCCCGGTCCGGGGGCTGCCTTGCGTTCTATGTACCCCTACACTGTTTTATACAACCTGTGGTCATGGTTTAGACCGACTGGGTCGGTAAAATCCTCGATAAAAGCTGAAAAAAGTGAAAAAAAATGAAAAATTGTAGTAAAAAAAGGGTGAAAATTGAGGTTTGGGACACACACGTGAGGTGTCCGGTGGTCCTGCCAAGCTGCAAAACTTGTATTTAGTGTAGGCGGTGGCCATCCGACCGTGCAACAGCCGCCCCGACAGTTTGGGATGGAATCCAGAACCAAAAATCAAGAAAAAATACAAAAACTCCGCTTTTCGACATAAAACGCCCGGTAGGGTCATGAAGGCTTTGTCCTATCGCAAAACCGAGGTCATTTATGGAATCAGCACAAAAAAACCAAACTTTTGAGTGCTACCCAAAAGCTGCATCTGAAAAGTCGTGCATATCGACGCACCCTATTCGACAATCTACGCCTGGCGTTTACACCTACTTTGGCCTGCGGCGCGGCAGGCTGCTTTGCTAGATAGACCGTAGAAATGGGCGTGATATCCTGAAAAATTGCAATTGGTCCGCTCACTAATGGGACTTAACTTTGGGTCGGGGGTCGGAATGGGTTTTATTATCGTCATCAGCAGCCTCAAAAACATAAGAAACGACATGCAACTTGACAAAAAGTTGAAAGTACCTACAAGGTAGGTCTACGCCAGACCATGTCTTCACTACAAACCTAACTGTCTGCTATGTGCACACTTACAAATGCATGCTTGCAAGTTCACACTTACAAACGCATGCTTGGCCAAGTACACACTTACAAAATGCATGCTTGCAAGTACACACTTACAAACGAATGCTTCACTGTTAAAAGTAATCGTAAATTTACGACATTTTGTAAAACAATTAGGTCGTTTTTAAACGACATATTCTGTTACGACTCAAGTCGTAAATATACGACTTGAGTCGTAAATTAACGACATATTTGTCGCTAATTTTGATAGCGAGACGTTCCGTCTTGAAACGAATTAAGTCGTAAATTTACAACTTAATCGTAAGTTTACGAACGATCGTAATTTATCTATGGAATATGTTGTGCAGTTATGACTTAAGTCGTACATTTACGAACCTTTTCGTAAATTTGTGTAATCAATCGTAAATGAACGACACAAATCGTAAATAAGCGAGCAAAATTGCAACTTATCTACTTTTCGGGAATTTCAGATTTCAAAATATGTAATCGCGATTACGACATTGTCGTAGAGAAATGATTTTTTAGTCGTTCATTACGACGAAGTAGTTTCAGAACGATTTCTGTCGCTATCAAAATTAGCGACGTTTTTGTCGCTAATTGACGACAAAATTTCTGACAGTGTTGACGCATAGAGTTATATGGCGTCAAGCATGCGTTTGTAAGTGTGTACTTGCTAGCATGCATTTTGTAAGTACTTGGCCAAGCATGCGATTGTAAGTGTGTACTTATGCATTTGTAAGTGTGTACTTTGTCGACAGATAGGTTTGCAGTGTTGTCGTAACAGGCTTCGCGATGCTGCGCCAGTTTCGACAATCCACGCCTGGCGTATGCACCTACCTTGGCCTACGGCGCCAGCCTGCCTTCGGCAGGCTACTTTGCTGGGCAGACCATGAAAATGGGCGTGATTCCCTCAAAAAATAGCATTTGGTCATCACAATCTACTCTCATGGGACTTCACTTTGGGTCGGGGGTCCGGATGGGTTCAATTTTCTTCATCAGCAGCATCAAAAACACAGGAAACGTCATGAAATTTGCCAAAAAGTTGAAAGTACCTTTAAGTTGTCTTTTTCTGCCGTTTTTAAAATGTTTTTTCACTACTACACTGCAAACCTATCTGTCTACTAAACAAATGCGTGGCCAAGTACGCACTTACAAACGCATGCTTGACGCATGGAGTTATACGGCGTCAAGCATGCGTTTGTAAGTGTGTACTTGCAAGCATGCATTTGCAAGTCGAGGGGTCCTATTCAAAAGATCTTATCTGCGCGTTCCCCCCAAGACAATCTTATCTTAAGGGGGCTCATACATGTTAAAAGCACTTTTTTTAAAAAAAATTTTGATGTAGACGGATTAAGATTTTACAATTTCTGTGTTAAAATCCTTTTAGATAATTGAGTAAGCTTCATTTTGGCTTAAGGGAAAGTGACTTTGGACATTTTTTGGAGATTTAGTCGAAACGTTTAAAATTTTGCTTCTCGTAAGATTTTGTTCGCATACTTGCTCAGATCTGTGGGGAAAAAATCAGGGAGACTCATCCCCAGTAGTGTCATAGAATTGACTAGAATGGGCTTTATATCTGCAATAGTTTTCAAGAAAAAAAATAAAAAAATTTTTTTTAACAATTTTTTAAACAAATTTTTCAACAGCGAGGACCACTTTCCCCACTTTCTCCACTGTTACATTTACAAGCCATACTGCTTAATCTTTAGACTTATAGTGATGTTTCTTTGCTTCTATAAATATCTCTGTGGCGCATGAAGTTCTCAAATTTTGTACACCTACTTTCATTCCATGTCAAATGCTCATCAAACATTACTCCAACGGTCAAATGTAAAATTATCGATGATGGTTGATGCGTTGGTTGTACCAGGCACAAACATGTTGATATTTTTAAAAAGAATTTGGAAACATGAGTTCCATGGAGGCAAAACAAGGCCTCTCCTGTCCACAAAAATTAGCCTACTCTCACTTACTCTGTGATGCTGTGCAGGATGAATCGGAAAATCTCTGGGGTCACCACACTGTGAAGTTGACACCACTGGGTTCAATCTGTTGTCACCATCAGCTTATTGTCACCCTTCTTAGCTGTAATTTAAAAGAAACAAGCAAAAACCCCTAACCACAGTACAAAATGCAATACATATACAATACACAGCAAGAAGTTTCTCTTGAAAAAAGGCACTCTACTTAATCTAAGCAGACCGAATACATTACTTTTAAATGCACCCAGCCATAGTACTGAGATTCATTCTATCCCTTATCAATGATCCTTCCTAACTTTTTTTTATGAGGAGAAGATTATTTTTAAGTATCAAAAGAACTGCTGCTATGAAATAAATTCACAAAAAAAATAATTGTGTCAAGTAATACTTTGAGCAATTTCAAACCAAACTGCTAATTTTGCATAGTTAAACAATTATGTTTCTGAGTGGTTCTGGGTATTAAAATGTAAAATGTAAACCAAGCATTACTCACTTTGACAGTATTACAAAGAAAACTGGAGTTAGATATAAACTTTTTATTTTGAGAGGAGAAGTAAGGTCTCACTCATACTGACTGTACTTTTGAGAATAGGTTTTAATTTGGAAGTAAATTTGCACCTAGATGGTGTAAAAATGAGAAATGTTTGGATAATATCACAGGCTTGGACATCAGCACCATCCAACCAATGATCTAATAATGATAGACTAACGGCACCTGTGTTTGGAATCGCTTTAGATTCTGAATCACCAAGTTTTACCTGGCGCAAACATGTTGATATTTTAAAAAGAATATGGAAACATGAGTTCCATAGAGGCAAAACAAAGCTTCTCCTGTCCACAAAAAATTTGACAAACTCTCACTTACACTTTGATGCTGAGCAGCACGAATCGCAAAATCTCTGGGGTCACCACACTGTGAAGTTGACACCACTGGGTTCAATCCGTTGTCACCGTTAGCTGATTGTCACCTTGTTGTCACCTTTCTTAGCTGTAATTTAAAAGAAACAAACAAAAAACTATGAACTACAATACAATCAATAATATACTTTTTGTTGCAACATTCTCTTAGACTCGACAGATGAGACACAATGCTGAGCTGCCAGTTGAGAACAACAGAACAGGTTTTGGAATGGAATGATGCGTTTCATGAGTCATGTTCTCTTTCTAAGAATACTTCGAATTTGTTTGTGCTCAAGTTGCAACCAGCACAATAAATTCACAAAGCACAAGTTCATTGGCAGTAATTCTCATTCGTCTCCATGTCGTACATAACCTCACTCTATTTCGGCAATATCATCAAACAAGGCCACACCAAACCTGGTGGGCATTATAATCCGAAATCTAGGCGTAAACTCGAAATTATTCTTTCGGTATAAGATAATAAGTAATGTGACAAGGAGTCCGAAAAAAGTCAGGACTGTTGGGGCCTGAGTAAACTCGGTTGTGATTGAGTGAGAACATTTAGGCATGAAAGTAAGTGTCCGTGTAACAAACTAAGCAGAAGCATAAAAACTTGAGATATTAATTAAAATAAAATAACTGCAAAAATGGAAGACGCCAGAGAACCTCTAGAACAAGTTGGATTCCTTGTCGCAAAAGCTTACCTCCAACCAACCCCGCAGTACCCAAGTAAAGTGTGGGAGGATGAGAAATTCGACGTCCACAACATCCGGGCTAGCATTGCCGTGGTCCTTCCCTCTGACGTCACTGAGTCTTTCAATGCATGAAGCTGAGCGGATTCTTTATAACTAGGGTAGGCTTTGTTAACGATGTTGTGTTACAGTTTTGCATGAAAAAATCTGATTAAATATTAACGTCTACAGGGTAATATACAAGTAATATAGGGTAATATAAAGTAATATACGGTAATATACGGTAATATATGGTAATATAGGGTAATATAAGGTAATATAAGGTAATATAAAGGTAATATAGGCCCCGCGTACGAGGTAATATGGGAGTTGTCGACCCCTCGCCTTCGGCAGGCTGCTTTCCTAGGCCAACCGTAGAAATGGGCGTGGCCCCCACGAAAAATAACGTTTGGCGATCCAAATGCACACTAATGGGGCTTAACTTTGAGTCAGGGGTCAGAATGGAATCTATTTTCGGCATCAGCACCCTCTAAAACGTTGGCAACTATGCGAAACTAAACAAAAGGTTGTAAAACAGTTGCTTTTTTCTGCCGTTTTTAAGTGCTTTTTTGGTTATTATGACCGAACGGATAGAGATAGGAAGTTGAATTTTGCCATGTGCCGAGCCAAGGGACGGAACTAATTACCCTGCAAAATCTCAGCCAGATCGGCCGAGCCGTTCGGGAGGAGTAGTGCCGACAGACAGACAAAACTTTTCAACCCCACCTGAGTAACGGGCTTCGCTATCGCTCAGCCAATGATTTATCGTGTTTGTCGGTGTTTTGGGAGTTTTGAGAAGGGCAATTAGCCTAGTGCACCCTTAATTTCAAGCTCGATCCATCGGTGCAAAGCGTTTTGAAAAACACAGTCTAGCTTTCATAACCTCGAAGTGCGCAACCTCTGCTCTGCACTGACGGCGGGAGCATCGCTTCACGCTCTCCGCCGTTGCGACCCCCTGGCGCAATACTGCCACTTTTCCACTGTCCAGAAATATGTCTATGTCTTTCAGAATTTCTACCTGCAACAAAAACATAGGTATGAAGGTTTTTTGTCAGTCAAATTAATCATATTGCTTACTGTCAATGGCCGGTTTTGGAAACATGGAAGATTTTGCTTGTGATTACCTGCATTTCTTGCTCGGATCTCTGCTTGGGAAGTCTGGAAACTTAATGCTCTGTGCATGACAAGCAAACAGAATTTTTTTACATTAAGCGTTAAAAAGCAGGTGTTTCTGGAACCCCGTAGAAGTTTGAAGTTATGCAAGGCGGTCGCCGTCGTGCGGGCGGGACTGCCTACGCGCTGGCAGGCGGGCGCCGGAGCGATCATGGGTTGCCACTCGTCCACTAGTGCAGCTGGGTGACATCTCCCTTCCCCTCGCCGCTCCGGTTGCGCTGGGCGGGCTCGGTCTCCCGTCACAGGTGGCGCTAGCGTCCGAATCCGAGACATCGATTTCGGGGGTCGTGCGATTTGAGAAAGTACTACCCAGAACAGCTGACTGAAACAAACTTGTCATCAACCACACTGTGAGAAAAAAGTACGGAACATGTCCGGTCAATAATTTGCCTGGACCGTCCGTACTTGCCAACTACGGAACGTTCCGTACTTTTTCCCGTATTTTCTACATGAGTTCATATAGGGCAAGTACGGAACGTTCCGTACTTGTCTCCGTACCTCCATACTATGTTTTTCTGTACCATTTCCGTACAAAAGTACGGAATTTTTTGGCTGAGCGGTAGCGAAGCCTGTTACTCCATTTGGGTTGAAAAGTTTTTCCAGTCTGTCTGTCTGTGTGTGTGTCCGCACTACTCCTCCTGAACGGCTCGGCCCACAGTGGGTCAGAATCGAAAAAAGCTGTGCAAAATGTCTCACGGCTAAACGGTTACTCCTATCGGACTCAAATTTGGTGTCCAGGGGTTTCGAGGGTCAGCGAGTTCATTTCTGACGTTATTTTGAATCAGTGGCGTACCCTTTACCCAGTGGCGTAGGCAAAACACCACAAAATCAACTTGATCGTTATCAATTTTTGGTTCTCTATGTTTTGGGGGTCCCTGAAATCAATTTTAACATAATTTTGCTTCAGTGGCATGTCTCTAGTCCAGTGGCGTAGACAAAAAAAAATAACACATCCAAAAAACTCCTTGATTGTTATGAATTGGTTCCATTCGTATTAAAAACTGGTGGGTGTCTTTTGGACCCTTTAAACATTTCAAACTGCAGATTCATAACGATTACGTCTTATTTGTTTGTGTTTAGCCTACGCCACTTAGTATCGGGTTGGCCACTGATTAAAAATATTGATCAAATTGTATTCCGGGACCTCCTAAACGTTCAGAACGAAAATTTCATAACGATTCAGTTGTTTTTGTTTTTGTCACCTACGCCACTGGGTGAAGAATACGCCACTGAATCAAAATAGTGCAAAAACTGAATTGAGGAACCTCGTAAACTTACAGAATACAGATCTCATTGCATTATAGGTTTTTTTTGTAATTTTACCTACGCTACTGGGAAAAGGGTACGCCACTGACTCAGAATAACGTTGGAAATGGACTCGCCGGCCTTCAAAACCCCCGCACACAAAATTTGAGTCCGATCGGCGAAACCGTTTGGCTACGGCGCTGCCCGGTCTGGTCCGAATTCCGCGCGCGCGCCCTCTGCATCGGTCCCTTGTTTTGCTTCTCACGGGTTATGCCGGAACTTGCCGACAAATCCGCGTAGTGCGTTCGATAGAGGACACTTCAAGCTTCAAGTTGGTACAAAAATCGCGGTGCTTTCCGGTGCTTTTCAGATTTCCCAGCCTGTTTTGTAAGAGTGATTTGTCATGAAAATGGTGGTTTGCATTCCTTTATGTATTTCGCTCTGTCGCCAAAACTATCAACGATAACGGAATTCCGCTGGTACCAATGGAAAGAGGAGGTTTTAAACTACGGAGTCATGAGGTTCAATAATTTCTGGACCTCCCTCCGTTCCGTAGAACAGCGCAAGAAGAAACTAGATTTCTCCGACGCGCATCGCTTCGCGCTCAGCGTTTGAAATAGCGGAGACGGAAGCGGTCAGCCTGCCGATAACGGGCGGTGCAGGGACAAAATAAAATCGGCTTCTGGCGCACTAGACATCCCTTTATCACATACAGCAATCAGTTTTTCCAAATTCGAACGTTTACAAAATGCCTTTTTGCACAGCTTTTTCCGAATCTGACCCACTGTGCGGCCGATCTCGGTGAGATTTTGCACACTTTTTGGGCATGTCCTTGGCTCGGCACACGCGAAATTTCACGATCCTAGCTCAACTAGTTCAGTTTTTATAGCCGAAAAACACCTAAAACACGGCAAAAAATCGAGTTTTCTGCATGCAGATCACGCCTGTCTTGAAGAAGGGGGGTCTCAGTGTTGCCAGACCCCAAGTGCACTGTCCCGCCACCAGAGCGCGCTCGACCCGCCGCTTCCCGCCACCTTTCAAAACAGCCTAAAACCGCCTAATGAAAGCACCATCCCGCCTAAATTCGCGGGACAAATAATATAAAATCCGATTTTAATGTTTCAGTCTTTATTTGTTCCGTGACAATACAAAACAATGAATTAGGCCCTAACCCCAAAGTTTTCGTCTTCAAACCCTGGAAATAATACGGTGCGGTCAAACTACCTCGGCGGCGAGGTATTGGTGCTCTCGACTTGGACCCGAAACAAGCCGAAACAACCAAAAAAGACCATTTCGATCACCAGGAATCAAAACCGCCCAAATTTGTATCATTTATAGCCTAATTTGCGATTTCCCGGAAATCGGAATTTCGACCCGCCGACTGAGACCAAAAAATAGCCTAAGTGGCGGTTTCTAGCTTAATCTGGCAACCCTGGGGGGTCGGGGGGGGGGGGGGGGGGGGGGGGGGTCGGGCGGAGCGCCCCAGACCCGACAAGTTACAAGGTAGGTGTACGCCAGACCGTGTCTTGTCGTAACAGGCTTCGCGATGCTGCGCCAGTTTCGACCATCCACGCCTGGCGTATACACGTACCTTGGCATGCGGCGCTAACCTGCCTTCGGCAGGCTGCTTTCCTAGGAAGACCGTAGAAATGGGCGTCATCCCCTCCACTAAAAGCATTTGGTCATCCAAATCTACACCAATGGGGTTCATCTTTCGGTCGGGGGTCCGAACGGGTTCTATTTTTGTCGTCAGCAGCCTCAAAAACATATGAAACGATATGAAATTTGACAAAGTTGAAAGTACCTCAAAAGTTGTCTTTTTTCTGCCGTTTTTTAAGTGTTTTTTGGCTAATATGACCGAATGCTGAATTTTAGTGTGTGGGGAGCCAAGGACATACCTAATGACCCTGCAAAATCTCAGCCAGATCGGCCGAGCCGTTCAGGAGGAGAAGTGCGCGCACACACACACACACACACACACGCAGACAAACAAACAGACAGACAAAACTTTTCAATCCCACTGGAGTAACGGGCTTCGCTATCGCTCAGCCAAAAAAGTTACAAGGGATCCAGAAAGAAGGGGGGTCCCAGCATGCATCAAGTTAGAAGTAACCGACGATGGACAAGCCATTGCCTGCCGAAGGCAGGCTAGCGCCGCAGGCCAAGGTAGGTACGCCAGGCGCGGATTAGAGGAACAGGCAGCGAGACATCGCGAAGCCTGTTACGACAAGACGCGGTCTGGCGTAAACCTACCTTGTTTACAGTGCATTGAGAATTTTGTGGTGAGGTAGGCTATTTCTAGAAACTTAGACGACTTAAGGGAAGGTGGGGTACCATGTAACAGTTTTTGTTCAAGTGCCCGTCAACCCAATAATGCCAATCATATTACATCCATAAGTACTCAGTCATGTGAACAAAATGATTCTTCACCTTATAATTTCTGTCGAGATTTCTAATTTATCTGTTTTGGTTGCTGAGTTATCCCCAGTTGAATGGGCCTAAGTCAAAGTGTCACTTCGTACCCCCACGTAGTACGCTATGTGACAGCCTTAGTGGACCATGTGACAGTGGCCTTATGTCAGGGTTCAAATCCTCTTCAACGTACCTATACGCAAAGAATGAATGAAGAAGTCTTCCAGCTTTTTATTTTCGTTGAGTTTATCAATTTTTCATCTTTGGTTCGCGAGCGATGAAGGTTTTAGTTATTAGTATACAAATGTCATGGGCTGAACACATTCAATTGAGTGAATCGTGGAATACCACAGCGAATGACAGTAGTGTCACATGGTGCCCAGATCAGCAGTTTTAGGGGAAACAGCAATAACTCTCAAAGTTTATGCCGTAGAGAATCGAGCCGAAGCTTACTTTGCGCTCAAAACATCAAAGAAGAACATCTTGCAAGGCATATGTCCTTACAATGTATTTTAAAGGTAAACAGCGGACACGTCGATCCTCCTGCATGATCACTGAGAATCCAAACGCTATGAGTATAGCGTCAATTGGTGCAATGCAAAAGCATTGCACATGAAGTGCAATGCCTCCCCATTCCCATGCATTAGCATAGGGCCTTATCGGGATGCATTGCACGTAAGGTGCAATATGGCTGTGGTATTGCAGGTGTGGTGCAATATCTCAGTGCATTGCACCACACGTGCTACACTCATAGCGTTTGGAATCTCAGTGATACCTTCCTTTGAATCTTCTTACCGCTGTTGGATAGCAAGCCGTTTGGGAAAAAAAGCAAATGTCACATGGTGGCCGTGTCACATGGTACAACACCTTCCCTTACCTAATGAGCCTGCGAAATCTCAGCCAGATCGGCCGAGCCGTTCAGGAGTAGTAGTGCGCACACTCACACGCACGAAGACAGAAAAAGTTTTCAACCTCACTGGAGTTACGGGCTTCGCTATGGGATCATGCACATACCACGTGACCCGAAAAAGGCCACTTTTAAACCCCTCCCTCCCCCTCTTGTGACCCTCTGTGACTCTTCCACGACCCCTCCTCCCAAACTCACGTGGTAGGAATTTGGTAATTGCGATTTAGTACTACTGCCTCGCCAATATTGTCGTATTTTCATTGTTTCTTGGCATGCGTAAGATTCGAGTGTGAATAAGAAAGCTTTACCACAGCTGGACAGGACTTGTTCACACTAAAGGACTATGTAGGTTTTTTAGCGCGCCCGCGTACGGAATTAACATGCGTTAAGTTGAGCACAAATTTGTGTGCGATAATGCAGAAAATCGTGCAATGTTACGCACAAATTTATGCGCAACGTAACGCATCACTACAAATCCAAAGGTCAGACTTCTCGCCACTCCAGAGGCAAGACATAAAAGTCTCGCCAAGATTCGGTCAGACCTGAAAGTCTCGCCAAAATTTGGTCAGACAAAAAAGTCTCGCCACAAAACGGTCATACACAAAAGTCTGACCCCAAAATGGCGAGACTTTTGTGTCTGACCACCACCGAAAGGCCGTAATGCGCCGGACGGTTACGGCCTAAAGGCCGTGGTCAGACACAAAAGTCTCGCCATTTTGGGGTCAGACTTTTGTGTATGACCGTTTTGTGGCGAGACTTTTTTGTCTGACCAAATTTTGGCGAGACTTTCAGGTCTGACCAAATCTTGGCGAGACTTTAATATCTCGCCATATTTTGGCGTAAAGTCTTTCCATCGAAATTGAAGTGATGTTTAATTTCGTACGTTGCGTATTCATAAAAACCTACATGGTCAGTGTGTTAATGAGTTACTGTTGTTGCTTGCACACTGAAAACCTTGCGAGGAATCTGACTTATTTGTAAAAGAAAGATTGTTTTTGGCATAACCAATCATTTGTTCGTTCTTGGCAAACCTCGTGTTCGTAATTTGCGAAAAACGTGTTTGCATTATGAACTATTATTTGAAGGTTTGATCGCAAAATTCCGAAAGCACAGTTCTTTTCAAGTTACAAACTGAGTGGTTTGTAATGTGAATGACACAGTCCTCGGCAAGAGTGTGCTGTGGCAATTGTCATTTTAATTGAAGTGTCTCGATCTTTAATTTTAAAAACAATGTGCAGTGCAGTCCGTTCAGTTCCGAAATATTTTTGTCACGTGACTTTTTGGCAAGCCCCCCGTCCCCCCTTGTGACTTGCCGTGACTTTTTCGCAACCCCTCCCCTCCCCCTAAATAGGTCACGTGGTATGTGCACGACCCCTATACAAGGTAGGTTTACGCCAGACCGCGTCTTGTCGTAACAGGCTTCGCGATGTCTCGCTGCCTGTTCCTCCAATCCGCGCCTGGCGTACCTACCTTGGCCTGCGGCGCTAGCCTGCCGAAGGCAGGCAATGGCTTGTCCATCGTCGGTTACTTCTAACTAGACCCCCCTTCATTCTAGATCCCTTGTAACTTTCTAACTTGTCAGGGCTGGGGGCTCCGCCCCCCAGACCCCCCTTCTACGAGACAGAAGTGATCTGCCTGCAGAAAACTCGATTTTTCGCCGTTTTTTAGGTGTTTTCCGGCTATAAAAACTGAACCAGTTGAGCTAGGATAGTGAAATTTCGCGTGTGCCGAGCCAAGGACAAGCCCAAAAAGTGTGCAAAATCTCACCGAGATCGGCCGAGCCGTTCAGGAGGAGTAGTGCGGACACACACACACACAGACAGACAGACGGACAGACAGAAAAAACTTTTCAACCCCAATGAAGTAACAGGCTTCGCTATCGCTCAGCCAATTACATTGTTGAAGAGTTTTAGAATAAAAGAGCTCTCTAGATTCTCTTTCAGAGAGATCTCCTTCTCTGGCTTGCTGATGGAAGCTTAAGATTAAATTTCTTTTTCTCTCACAAGATTCAACAGCCCTAGTTGTTAGCTTAAGATCAGATAACAAAAGCCTTTGATCGCAACCTGGAGGAAGTTCAACTCTCTGAAGTGAAGCCTTGAGCTTCAAGCTATTCCCTTCAAAGCCCCTTCCAAACTATTATGTCTGAGGACTATTCCGGTGATGTCCCTGCCTGTGAGATTGTAACTCCTGAGGAGCGTACTGGCAGCAGCTGAGGTTATTGCTCCAAGGAGTATCAACACCAAGTCCCAATTCTGGAATGATCGCATCAAATCAGAGGCGAGTTCCGTGGCATGCGAGTCTTTCCGAATCAGTCTGCAGAGAAGTTGGCATATTGATACATCCCCAGGCTCAGGAATGATTAGGTTGGACACAGCCTTCATCGTGGAACATAGGAACGGCGCGCATCAATACAGGCCTTCTGTCTTGGCCGTAATTGTGGATGCCGTAGGCTGCTTGTGGGTGACGCTCCCATGCGATCATCATCTTCATTCATCACTATAACTGAGTCAATCGCATTGAGCGGCTCCTGGGGCATGTAGGGTACATCAAGAGCAGCAACTAGGGCATCAACGGTCAGGCTCCATGAAGCTGAAGCAATGGACGCCGCCTCATGCGCCGCCGCATAAAAGTCATCCATGGCTGCGTGACGCTGCGCAAACCGCAGCAGGAAGTTCAAGAGCTGGGCCGATGTTGGTAGGACATTCCCCAAGTTTGGAGCATCACGAATAGGTATGACGGGACAGGTGGCCAGACTATAAAATCTACCACACTAATCGGATTTGCTGCAGGAGGCTCCAGAACCTGGCCGCCTGCCCCAGGCATTGATGCACACAGCCTGTCAGTATCATTGACAACATCTTCGGCGCACAAATACAAGGTAGGTTTACGCCAGACCGCGTCTTGTCGTAACAGGCTTCGCGATGTCTCGCTGCCTGTTCCTCCAATCCGCGCCTGGCGTACCTACCTTGGCCTGCGGCGCTAGCCTGCCTTCGGCATGCATTGGCTTGGCCATCGTCCGTTACTTCTAACTTGATGCATGCTGGGGGGCTCCGCCACCCAGACCCCCCTTCATTCTAGATCCCTTCTAACTTTTTAACGAGTCGGGGCTGGGGGGCCCCGCCCCCCAGACCCCCCTTCTTCAAGACAGAAGTGATCTGCCTGCAGAAAACTAAATTTTTCGCCGTTTGTTAGGTGTTTTTCGGCTATAAAAACTGAACCAGTTGAGCTAGGATAGTGAAATTTCGCGTGTGCCGACCCAAGGACATGCCAAAAAGTGTGCAAAATCTCACCGAGGTCGGCCGAGCCGTTCAGGAGGAGGAGTGCGGACACACACAGACAGACAGACAGACAGGAAAAACTTTTCAACCCCATTGGAGTAACAGGCTTTGCTATCGCTCAGACAAAAACACAGAGCCTGCTTGCGCCTGGTTGATCATATGGACGAGGCCCACCGCATCTAGAGGAGTCTGGATTATGGTTAAATTTCCTGCTTGAACGCCCACTATGTTCAGCACCACACCAGTTCTTATTGCATGTGTCAGCTGGTGAATCAGCAAGTGGCCTTTGATAAAAAGCCCCTTGAGTGATTTTCTCTCCGTTCGGAAGTTTAAGAGATGAGGGCAATTCATGAGTTTGATCCCTTGAGCACACACGATTTTGCCTCCTAACTTGGCTTCCAACTTCTTCCCTGAGACTTCATCACCTTCCAGCAGGGGTGCCAGAGCTGCTTTGTCACACACCTTAGAGGTGGGGGCCGCTCCCCACTGAACGTCTGTTCCTTGATGCGCCAACCTGATGTCGATTTTGTTCCCAACATCCATGTCTGGCTGCGGGTTGGCCGCGGGGATCATGTTTAGTGGGGCCAGTATCAGCTGGGAGGAGACTTGATAGGTCAGATCTTCAGGGTTCCACACCACAGCCGGGTACACGGGGGTGGCTATTTGTGCGGCAATTTATGACAACAGTTGTCTGGCAGGTTCGGGGCCATCATCATGCAACTGGCAGGCCGGTGTTGGGATTATGCCTGATGCATTTATGCTTCTCTTGCCAGTCCGCAATGATGATGCAAGCTTGGGCTTAGGCAACACCGGGCGTGCTGCCGGAAGCACATTTAAGCCACGCACTGGTGAAGGGGGTGCAGCACCAAAGGCCTGTGCCGCTTCAGGTGGGGTGCGATGCGTCAAAACAGCCTGGGCAATCAATCATAGCATCATCCACTAAAGCGTCTCTCATCTGGGTCCGATGTGGAATTAAAGGCTGGCCTCTTAACTCAAAGTTCTTCCAGGACAGTGCTGATGGTGAGTCTACCATTGGCACGTATTTCACTTGAGGTATGTCACTGGGCCGTTTATGCTTATAATCTACACATTCAGACCGGAGTGAGAATTTTTA
>NW_023144630.1:11160417-11187254 GCF_012932325.1 Thrips palmi | reverse complement strand
AACAAGGGGTGCCGATAACTGTCATAAGGGGTGCCGATAACTGTATTTTGGCTGCCGATAACTGTGTTTTTGGTAACCTTTTTCTCGGGTTAAATAAGAGCGTCACTAAAAGTTTTTGGTGAAATCTTTGTCAGCCACTTTGTTGTCTAGATCCTTAGTCGCACGGGTCTAAGTGTCATAACCTACCCTAGAGGCCCTTGAAAAGAAAGCGATGCTCTTAAACTGACGGTAACTGTATAGTTTACCCTACTGATGTCAACAATTAAATTCTGATTGGGTTTACTTGCATCGTTTTGCTTTCTTAATATGAGTTTTTTGATAGTGACGTTTTCCTTGCAAACGTTGGCACCACTTACCCAAGATGGCTGGGAGTCATAATGAATTTTGGACGAAAATTATAACTGATTTTTAACAGTGTTTTCAGTGTGTTGTCCCATTAAGGTTACCTCCAAGTTCATGCAATTTCCTTTGTTGATACTGGGACATGTAGATTTAGTTAAACAGAAAAGTGTCCTGAATTGAAACTTGAAATGGATAGGATGAAATCACTGGTTTTGGACAAAAGGACCTGAGTCAACATTTTGGTCAAAATGTATTGTTTTCTCAGAGTGCTGGTGAAACTTAACACAAAATGGCGAAAGACCTATGATTGTAGGATAATAAGTTCGGAAGTTACATATAACTTCTATAACAACGCTATAGCGTTGTACCGTACAACGTGAGTCCACTCGTTTTCTGTCAAAAACAACACAAGTCCATCCGTTTCCTGATTAAACTCTTTAAGTCCATTTGTTTTCTGATAAAACCACCAAAGTCCAGCGCGACGTTTTCTGACAAAAGAGCATACGTCCACTCGTTTTCTGACTAAGGCACGTATGTCAATAAGGACTTAGGTCGTTAGGACTGGAAAACTGGTGTGGACTTGTGCTCTTTTGTAAGAAAGCGACTAGGCTTAGGTTACGAACATCCAAAAACGAATGGGGCTTAGATTGTTTTGTCAGAAAAGGAATGGACTTACGTGAAACTGACATATTTATCTGCGAATATCTTAGTAGGAGAGGCCATAGCTGATAACTGAACAATTGCTGCTGTTTTCTGAATACTACATTATCTTTCACCTTACGTCCCTTTGTCCGAAAAGCAGTGAAATATCTCACGTTTCCTCGGTAAACGGTAAATTACAGAAGGTGCATTGTACGCCAATACGCGCACTGTAAAGAAGGGGAAATACTAACTTTGAATTGCAGTGTTCAAATTTTTATGAACTCCACATGAATTTCAATGAATAACAGACAAAATTCCATTTGCAGATTTTTAAAGAAATTCCTCGAATTTTCGCTGAACATTAAGCATTTAGAAGAAATTTACCCAAATTTCTATAGGTTGTCCATGAATGTTGGTGTTCAAATTTTGTTTGACTTGTTTCCCCCTCTGAGATTCCAAACGCTATGAGTATAGCACGCATGGTGCAATGCAGCTAAGATATCGCACCACGTGCGATGCGATAGCCATAATGCACCTGACGTGCGATGCATCCCGAAAATGCCCTATCCTAATGAATGGGAATGGGGAGGTATTGCACTTCATGTGCAATGCTTTTGCATCGCACTAATTGACGCTATACTCATAGCGTTTGGATTCTCAGTACCGTGGCAAGCAAGCTTAACCAACAGATGATGTACCTGACCGATGTATTCCCGTTCCTCGGCCGAAATGCGAGGGTGGCTTTCGGGGCTGTCCTCGGACACCAAGAACACCATGATGGCTGCGAGCAGGCCGAGGCCGCCGAACACGTAGAACACGGACGGCCACCCCCAGGCGTACGCCAGCCAGCCCGACGACGCCATCGCCACCACGTTGCCGACCGGCTGGGCTGAAAATAAAGCACCAGTTAGGTACCGTAAGCCGGGGTAACTTGAGACAGCAAGGGTAACTTGAGACACTTCTGCTTTTCCACCTTTTTGGAGCTGCCACCTGGCTCGGCACATTCGGAGGTCAAATGCCCTAGCACTTTTTTTCATACTTGTTTGGAAAGACGATTAAGCGTGTGAACTGCGGGTTGAGACCAAGCTGGTCAGATCTATAACGATTTTTCAATTTTAGTAAATTTAACAATTTTAGAGAAGTGTTACAAGTCTCCCTTGGTACTCGAAACACGTCTTGCTGAGACCCAAATGACTGTAGTACCTTTCAACCCTATTATTTCAACATTCTAAATGCAGCATTGGTTTTGAGGGAAACCCATCATTCATCGGGTAATACTGACTTTTATAGAAAATGGTAACTGTGCGGGGTAACTTGAGACACCAAATTTCATTGAATTTGACGGAAGTTGAGTGGCGTAACTTGACAACGGCACGTCCTTCTACTACAGGGTGGTTTAAAGTAACGGACCACTCCGTTCTAAGATCAAAACTAAGCCGCATTTGATCGGGAATCACTTTTTTAGACAGTGTAGAGGGTCCCCAGTGGATATGCAGCTTAAAGTTGGAGTGTTTTCTCAACTACACACGGACCATATGAGATATAATAAAACTTGAAGTCTACAAAGATGAGGAATTTAATTACCTTTCCAACGAGCTAAATGTCATTGAAATCGGACAACTTATAGCCCAAGAACCGTCGATTTTTTGAAGAAAAACCAACCGTAAAAATAGTTTAAGGATTTTCAGTAAATTTTAAAAATTGACTAAGACTATATACATTTTCAGGAATGGACTTGTGTACGTAAAAATAAAGAAAAATGTCTTAGCAGGTGTCAGGGTTGGATGTGAAGTGAGAGAATCGCTGTACTTAGTTGACAGAGTTGGATGTGACGTGGGAGAATCGTTGTGCTTCTGAAGTGCCGTTATCCCTCAAATTACTAAATGTAACATTGATGAAAAAAATCTTAAAATAAGGATTAAAAATCCTCTAATGTATTCCACAAGTAGTACTTTTCATTGAAAATGAGTTAAATGTCTCAGAAAGTCAGTATGGACTGGCAAAAACACCACTTCCGCGAAAAAGCAAAGTAAAAACTAGGTGTGTCTCAAGTTACCCCATATGACGGGGTAACTTGAGACAACTTTAGAGGCCCATTACTCTCATTTTAGGAGACCCCCAAAAAATTCTTGGGGTCCAAACCGAATGTAATCATGTGAAATAAAACATAGTTGGGATTCGGGTTGGTGAAAGAAGTTTTTGTAGACACACGGTCCAAAAAAACGTGAAATATTGTCTCAAGTTACCCCGGTTTACGGTACTCGGAAACGAGCGGGCCTGACACGAAAGCACACTGCAAGAAACAAACCACATAGCAAAAGTACAAATATTCCTGGCAAACTTTTTATCAGAAATTTATAGCGCTATGTACGTAATTGAGTTCATCAGTTGGAGGCACGACATCTTCTGAACACCCATGGCAGCCTTGGCGCCTCCAATTGGGCCCTACCAGGCAGGATTCCACGACGGTAGGTCTAGTAATGACCATGTGTTCGCAATAAGGAGAATCCTGGATGCCCACTGGAGAGCTGGAAACTGGACGCACATTCTGGCCCTGGATATCAAGCATCCCAAACGCTGATTGACAGGAGAATTGCGGCAGCGAGCAATTATAGAGGTTCCCATATTTTCCCTGGTGCTGGTCAACCGACAATGGTGCCCGTGATCTTGGCTTTTGCCGATGACGTGTCGACTGCTGCCAATGAATTGGAACATTTACGTGCACTGAGTGGTCCACTAATTCGTGCGCTTCGGTGTCAAACTAGAGATCCCTGGAGATACCAGGTGGAACTCAAAGTTTGATGCGAAAATTTATTTTTTTGTTCCAAATTGTTTCGCTTATAGAGAAGGATGAGTCAAACTTCAATGAAGTAATGAGCTATACTGGCCTTCCAAAGCTTCTGTCTTCAGAGTTCATGTTTTAGACGGGGTATGTTCATGTTATGACCCCAGTAGCATTTGCCTTACACATATTGCAAAAAGACAAAAACAGGTACTTAAGGGGGCACACCAGTGAAAATCTTCAAATTTTTGCCTCCTTTTTTATTTTATCTTATTTTTCTGCTATTCATTCCGAGTCGAACGCCGCAAACCCCACCTCAAAATTCCAATTACTTTGGCTTGGGCACATTTTTGAAGTTCCTAAAAAGGTAACTTTTTTTGCATATTTTACCTCAATTGTTAACGTTCAGGTGTTTCACTTGAAGTCCAATGACAAAACCCTCGAACTATCGAAACGCAAATGGAAAAAGGAATATTTTGGCACAAACCGAACTCAAATATGTCGTAAATTGCGTCCGTAATGAGGAATAATGCGTGTAAACCGTAGTTTCACTTCAAACGTCGTTTTCTCGAAACACCATTTTTGGACCTGGTGCCCACGATTGCGGGCGCAAAATTTGAGATAATTGCGTGCGGTTTGCGGCAAAATGTTCCTTAAACTTGCCGCTATCGTGTGAACCTCGGATATGGTCGTAGCATGTACAGGGCCTGAGCCACAGACACGAAAACGTGAAAAATATGGTCAAAAAATTCGTTTCTTTTTTTGCTTCTCAAAAAAACATATTTAGGATTGTGTTTCCGACATGTCCGTGGTTCACACGATAGCCACATGTGTCCTGATGAGAAATTTTGAAACCCCATGTTTCTGGCTCAATCGAGGGCTTCACAAAGTTGGGCAAAGTGGAGTCGTGTCACCGAAAAATGAAGATGGCGCCCACCCCCCCTTCCCGTCGCCGCCCCTGGCTCCCGTGTACTTTTTTGGTTAAATTGACATATTTTATAGTTCAGAATAAAATTTCAACCCATTACCTTTGTTACTTTACTCAGAATAACGTTTTTACGAAGCCTCTGCATTTTCACTGGTGTGCCCCCTTAAGATATATGATTCCCACTATCCGGGCAATGGAGAAGCTATTGAATGATGCCAAATACTTAGATAATCATAACCTTAAATATTGCCTGCCTCTTTGCTAAAGCATTGCAATCCACCGTGAGAAAGCCGAGGCGTTTCATGTATCAATTGGATGACAGATGCCTTGAACTGGCAGCACCACTTTTTCCCTGTTTCATGTTGGATGAATGGGTTTCTTCTGAAGCGAAGCGCCAAGAAATCAAGGACGCACTTCTTGAGGAGACGAGGAAAACAGACATCAACCAGGTGGGTAGCGGCAGCATATTACACATTTATATTTGACTTCATTTCTTAAATTTTGTACACTATTCAATGATTTTTTTTGCAGGCTTCGGCTGATTAAGGCCGCCCCGACTCCGACAACACTGCAAGAAAAAGTGTGGATAGTACAACAATAGTACAACAAAAACTGTGCAATAAAAGTACAACAGGGATTGTAGAAAGTACAACGAGAATTGTACAAACCACAACGAGCCCTGGACTGCACAGCACTCGTCATGCCGGTTCCATTGTACTTTGTACAACAATTGTTGTACTTGAAAAGTACACTAAATTCCTGATAAAAAATTTGCCAGAAATTTGTGTACTTTTGTTGTGGTTATTTCCTGCAGTGAAGGACTGGCAGGGTGCCGGGAATGGACCCGGTCCCGACATAATCGGTGGCTTCCACGAGTTGGTCAGTTGAGAATCTTGCCAAACGGGGGTCGACAGACTGAAAAATTTTATTGCGACATTCGATGGGTCCCCGCAAGACCTTTTCAACGAGGGGTCGGATGGAGTACGTTTATGAGCTGAGGTAATAGATGTCACAGACTCGTTTTGCGCTTCGGCAGGGCCCCCGTTGCAATGAGTTGAAGTAAATGAAAAATTTGGGTATTTTCGGAATCAAGGCGACGAGTAAAATATGGGCCTCTTTTCGGAACAATTGAAGTAAAAGTAGGAGACTTGTCCGTATTTTGAATAGAACCTTAGGCACGGTACCCTGGTAGAACTTGGATGGGGTTTGAGATCGGTTTTCACATCAAAGTCGTCCATTTTCTTCCATAGACATCCAAATTCACCCATTTCCCTCCATTTTCATCCACTGACATCCAGTCACATCCATAACGTCCATACATCTCCACTGACTTCCGGGCGACATCCACTCACGCCCAACGACATCCGCCCACTCCGGCCACACCCATTCTCGTCCTTTGACATCCCATCTTCCTTACAACATCCACACACGTCCAAAGACATCCACTGACTTCCGAGTGACATCCACTCACGTCCATCCACATCCACACCTCTCCCGCCCATCCATTCTCATCCAACGAATCCACTGTCTACTCATCCACATCACGCATCCAATGACTTCCCCCAAACTTCCAGAAACTTCCACTTACGCCCAACGACATCCACCTACTACGCAGCCACATCCAATCTCACCCAACCCCTTCCAACGACATCCACTCCCTTTCCCAGCCACATCCACAAACGTCCAAGGATATCCACTGACTTCCGTGGGACATCCGCTCGTCTCCAACGACATCTGGGCTTTACTTCCAAACGACACCCTTTTTGCATCCACCGACTTTCAGCCACGCCCAAAAAAACCTGACATCCATTCCCATCCACCATCATCCATTCACATCCAAACGACAACATTCACGTCCAAATGACATCCATTTTTCTCCTTTTACACCCATTCACATCCAATCACATCCATTTTCGTCCAATCACATCCAAATGACCTCCATTCACACCCAAATGACCTCTATTCGATCCGAATGACATCCATTCACATCCAAAAGACATCTATTCACATCCATTGTCATCCATTCACATCCAAATGACATCCATTGACATCCATTCACATCCAAATGACATCCATTCACATACATTGTCATCCATTCACATCCAAATGACATCCATTTTCATCCATTCACATCCAAATGACATCCATTTTCATCCATTCACGTCCAAATGACATCCCTTTACATCCATTCATACCCAAATGACATCCAATTTTATCCACTGTCGTCCCTTTTTTTTCCAAATGACACCCATTCTCATCCAAATAACATCCGTCAATTGGATGCCATTTGGATGTGAATGGATGTCATATGGATGTGAATGGATGAGAATGGATGTGAATGGATGTCATTTGGATGTGAGTGGATGAGAATGGATGTGAATGGATGAGAATGGATGTGAATGGATGTCATTTGGATGTAAAGGATGTCTTTTGGATGTGAATGGATGAGAATGGATGTGAATGGATGTCATTGGATGTGAATGGATGAGAATGGATGTGAATGGATGTCATTTGGATGTGAATCGATGTCATTTGGATGTGAATGGATGAGAATGGATGTCATTTGGATGTGAATGGTTAAAAATGGATGTCATTTGGATGTGACTGTAATAGTAGGGATGTCGTTTGGATGTGAGTGGATGGCGATGGATGTGAATGGAAGTCACTTGGATCTGAATGGATGTCGCTGGGATGTGCCTGGTTGTTGCTGGGATGCAAAGAGAGGCTTTTGGATGCATGTGGGTGACGAGGGATGTAAATGGATGACGGTCATTGAGAATGTATGTCGGTGATGTGAGCGCCCGAACATTCGTAGTGTGAGGATGAGGTTCATGGAGCCGCCGCCAGATGGCGCTGTGCTCAAAGTTCCGTTGTTCGTTCTCGGTTACAGTGTTGGTTGATGTTTAAGTAGGCTGTAGGACATTTTTTCGATCATTCACCATACTGGCCCTTTTGGCCTTTGCGCCCAACGGTCGTTTAGGTTTAGAAACTTCCTTTGGGGGCTCCTCCACAGGACCATTTGGATGTGAATGGATGTCGATGGACGAGAATGGATGTCATATGGAAGTTAATGGATGACGATGGATGAGATTAGGCGTCATATGGACGTTAATGATGGATGACGGTGTATGAGAATGGATGTCATTTGGATGTGAGTGGGTGTTTGGGGGTGAGAATGGATGTCATATGGATGATAATGGATGACGGTTGGTGAGAATGGATGTCCATTGGATGTCTTTGGATGAGAATGGATGTCTTTTGAATGTTAATGGATGTAGGTGGAAGAGCACAGATGTCGTTTGGATGTGAATGGGACGATGGATGAGAATGGATGTCATATGGAGGTAAATGGATGATGTTGGAAGAGAATGGATGTCATTTGGATGTGAACGGATGTCGATGGATGAGAATGGGGGTCATTGGATGTGATTGGAGAGAGGATGTGAATGGATGACGATGGGGTGATTTGGGTGTGAAAGGATGTCGATGGATGCCGAGGATGAGAATGGATGCAGGTGGATGCAAACGGATGACAGTGGAGGTCGTTACTGGATATGGATGTCGGGGGATCTGAATGGATGTGGCTGGGCTGTCAGGGAACGTCGTTGGATGTGAATGGATGACGTTTGGATGTCGCTTGGATGTCGGGGATGTGGTTGACCTGTTTGGATGTGAGGAGCTGACATCCAGGGACTTCCAGAATGAAACATTCCGGATATCCGTGGATGTCATTGGAACATCCTGGATATCCCTGGACGTCAAGAATACGACATCCAAAGTCGTCCATAAATTCCCATCAGGGTAATAGATCGATAACTTTGCGTTAATCCCTCACGGGGTGTCTGGTGCGGGGGCCGAAGCGAAGGCCCGAGGAGAGGCCGCCGGATGGCCAAGATGGGCCTGCCCCCCGTCAAACCGAGTTGTCGGCGCAGAGAAGCGGAACCCTAGCTTGTTTTCACGTGAACGCTATGAGAGCAAACAGCGTGAATTGATGCAATGCGTTTGAACCCGTTTCCATCGCACCAATTGGTGCAACGCTTTGGCATCGCAGGTGAGAGTGTTGCTAAATGTGGGAAAACTTACCTTGCCGTTTCATGATAAACGACTGTACCGGTCTTTTCCCGGGAAAAAAAGCGTTTGTCTGAACTGCATGATCGAATTTCCCCAAGTTTATCATTTCGAACAAAGAAGAGAAAGTGGGATGAATATGTTTCTAGCCGCACCACCGGTTTCTTTGATCTCTCATCTTCAAGTCTGTGGAGAAACATCATGATTCGTTCTCATTTTCAGCTCATTTACGGTACCTCATAAAAAAAGATGCTATACAACCCTTTTGCAATTTATCACTATTGCACTTAAAAACTTCAGTCTTCAAAGACCGAATTTTTAGCAAAATTTTTAACATGCAATCCTGTTTTTTTACGTACTTACATGCAAGAATCAAGGCGCCAGCACGAGATCTCTCTGCCAGAGGAACCCACCGGCCAAGCAACGTGTACGAAGTTGGGTAAACACACTGTCAACCAAAAAAAAAATCCTTATTCGTCAGTGTTTCGACCTGCAGGTATCATCCATAACGAGCATCCCGCGCGAGGGAGTGGAGGACTTTATGAGGGGTTCATCAAAACGCCGGTGCTTTGCGGTCGAGTACAAACCCAAACAGCTTCTTCGTACACATTTACAAAGGCATGTGCTTCTGAGAGCATGTTAGGCATGGAATCGTGTGTACTTGTTAATGCATACAAGTCACGAACTAGGTGGACGGATATGTGATCCATGCAGCAGAAGACAGGGACTGTTTTCTCATCATTTTTCAAGAGAAACAAAAAAATGTTGAAGGGAAAAGTGTAACTACCAAATTAATGATGAAATGAACATTTGTCAAAAAAAGCATAAATGATAACTAAAAAATTTCAAAAGTGACTTTGCACACGCTTTGTGATTTAAATCTACCGACAATGGACCACGGAACCAAGTTCCCTTAGTGCTATCAAACGAGGTGGAGTTCGGAGAAAATTCAAATTGAGGTCTGCGGAGTCTTTGAGTGCTCTGATGAATTTAAGGATTAGCCTCTTTTCTCTGACTTTACTGCTAGAAAAAACACAATAAAACCTACAAAAATTTCTGGAAAATTCTTTACTTGGTAAAAATTGCACACTGCAAATCCAAGTGTGGGACAGGGATGCACTAGATAAGTTGGGACAAACTGCCCACGTTAGAAAGCGTGGGACAGACTGTTGTCACACCGATGCATTAAGTATACACTGAAAATAGAATGGTCGGACACATGGTAAGATTGTAGCGTGACAAAAAGGCACACCAAAAATTGGCGTGACGGGCAATTCACGCCAAAAAACGGCATGACGTAGAACAGAGATGTACAGGGCAGTAGATTCGCATCTTGGGGTCATTTTCCCACCTATTTGCACTTCAATTTATAATATTGATTTCTAGATTGGATTTGTGCTCTAAGCAGACCACCGCTGTATGAAGAATATTTGGTTGGTTGATGGAAACACATGGTATGTTAATGGGAGATATGTTTCATATTATCATATCATCATTTGATGACTTCAGCTCATGTGTGTGTTTTGGATACATATGTTGATTGTAAGAGAACAAAAATAACATACAATCCTGTTTCACTTCTTCTTACTGCACATTTAGAATGTGGAAGCGTGCAACAAGCTATGAATGATTATGCAGGGAATGTTGAGGTCATTACAGATTTCAGTTGCACCAAGGACTGTAATACAAGGAAGTGCTCCCGAAGTTTCAACTCCCACACTTATCTAAAATTGTGCAGAATTTTTTTAATGGTGATTGACACGTGGAGGGCGAATAACATGTTATTCGCACGTAATATGTTATTCGCACGTAATATGTTATTCGCACGTAATATGTTATTCGCACGTAATATGTTATTCGCCCTCCACGTGTTATTTGCACTTAGGGTCAGGGCGGGGAAGAACTGGACAGGGGAAGAACTGGACACCCCATATTTTACTTCAAATACCGTAGGCACAGGAATAACAACTATCAAAAGTTGTTCCGTGGCATCAGCGGTTCATTACACGACAGTTGTCAGGTCAGTACATACGGCAATTGAAGTAAAATGTGGGGTGTCCAGTTCTTCCCCGCCCTGATCCTAACAGGTTAGGGCGCATAAGCAATCAACAAAAGCAAAACAACAAAAACAGTAAACATGGCTACTCCTCTTAGACAAACGAAACATTGAAATTGTTACTTTTGTGTGCATTTCGTCTCGCCACGGTCAACGATAGTGTGTGTCTGTCATGTTTTATCGTGTCGCAGTACTTTCGAAAGGCCTGAGTGCTCTCGGGCCATTTCAAAACTATTCAAGTGTTGTTCTGAGGAAGATTTTGAAGAGGGAGCGGCGTGATGCGGCAGGGCCAGGCTAGGGCTCTGAGGCTAGCTTAAGTCTTCCTGATTTGAGAATGAACTGAGACCCCTTGCTGTGTCAACCCCTTTATCAAGAGAGTGACTCAGTGATATCCAGCTTTTTGTGTTGATATAAGTACCATTTTCCAAGTCTCAGGAATCTCTGGCCAAACCAAAGTGATTCAATAGTTGGTCGGTCAGCGGCATTGACTCGTAACCTGAAAATACAGATGCAGGTCTTGTTGGCTGAGCGATAGCGAAGCCCGTTACTCCAGTGCGGTTGAAAAGTTTTGTATGTCTGTCTGTGTGTCTGTGAGTGTGTCTGTGTGTGTGCACACTACTCCTCCTGAACGGCTCGGCCGATCTTGCTGAGATTTTGCAGGCTTGTTAGATATGTTCTTGGCTCGGCACACGCGAAATTTCACTATCCTAGCTCATGTGGTTCAGTTTTTATAGCCAAAAAACACCTAAAAACGGCGAAAATCGAGTTTTCTGCAGGCAGATCACACTCCAATAAATTAGGACTGGAAGACGGAAAGTTTACGGAGAACATTTGAAGCGGATCACTACGGTTTGACCAAAAAAGTGGGACGGAGCTCAACGGTTTCACCGTTACCTTTACCTAGACTCAAGCCGTACAAATTCTTACTACGGTCAAACCGTTGAACAGCTGTAAAACCTAGGGAGTGAATCTAGTTTCCGTTCAAGTGACATTTCAAACCAAAACGGTTTGGGAGGATAGCCTTACCGTTCAATATTCTAACATGAAAGCTAATCACAAAGCCGGACTCTTCGATAATTTGGAAATCAGACATAAGAGTAAGCCGAGGACTTCATTTCAAACACAGGTTAAAAGAATTACTTTAGATATGTTTGTGCATGAGTACTATCTATAATGATGTTGAATTAATTATTATCAATTCAGCTAACACATTGAGACAAGTGAATGGTTGCTTGTGCTGTCACACAATTATATATAAAATGATTGGTGAGCACAGTTATCTTCTGACAGGGAGAAAGCTGCAGGCTACTAACCGAGCAACATGATGAGAACACAATCCTGAGTTGGTCAGTGTAGCTGTCACCACAAGTGGCCATTCTTGTGAGAAAAAGCGGGAATTTCTTTCAAAAGGATGTTGCAACCTTCATGAACACATTAAGGGAGGGTGGGGCACCTAGTGACAGGGGCACCTAGTGACACAGGGGTGCCCTGGCCACCCTATGGCTCTTTCAGACACCTTGAGGTGGCTTATCTAAAGGTCTTGTGCTATGGAATCATGTTCAAGTGAAAGTGAGACTTTGAACAAAATATTTTAGCCCTAGAATAAAAGCAAAAAAACATTACCCAAAATCACAGATTTTACGACTTGTTAACAAAATTTTTTCTCGCATTCTTCCAGTACACGGCACTGCCGATCGTTCGGGCACTTTTAATCAATAATAAGGCCCCTTAGGAATTTGTTTTCGCTTAACCAGCTAAAAACACATGATTTCATTTTTTTAATATCAAATTTTGAACGGAAATGAGCCCCGGGGCAGGTAGTGACAGACACACTCTATTTACCGTATTGCAACGATTTAAACGTTTTAAAACATCGTTTTGGCAACCGGAAGTAAATTGTAAACCGTTGTCACACAACGAAACATAAATAAGACAAATTTGTACGACAATTTCGTAAAAATTTGAATTGATTGGCAATGAGTAAAAGCAGTTTTTTGGGGAAAAAAATGGCGCCGTTCAGAATGGTTTGATATTTAAAAAGTTTAAAGAGTCTAAAACAGAAAATTTTTCAATTAGCTGGAGCGTCGCTCTATGCGGTAATGTGGTTATATGACCTGTCATAGGTCCCCCGGGCTGGGGCACCAAGTGACAAGTGCAGAGGTCTGCGGGAAGCTATGAAAATAATAGAAATAGGTGTTGAAAACGCCACACTATGTTTTTGCGATCAAGGAAGGATCAAAGAAACCCTTCTGGGGTGTAAGCAGATTCTTTTCTCGCAAGTATCGGAGTGAGTGCCAAAATCCAAAAAGTGTCACTAGGTGCCCCACCCTCCCTTACTTAACTTGATTGTCCTTCATATTCACAAACGTCACTCCAAACTTCTCGCGTGAATCACAATTTTAGCACTCCAAACGTTCAAACTCCAGACTTTCCGTGTGCAAGAGGTCGCCATATTTATTTACTTGTTGCACTGCGGCAGTGGAGGTGGAGGGGCGGGGGGAGGAGGGGGCATTGCAGTGGGTTATGAGAAATAAATTGAGAAGATCTGAAGATCCGTACCCGCACGAAAACAGCCGCCTGGGCGCTGACCGCAATCCAACGAGAAACAAGGTTTTCTGAAAAAGGGGGTAATATTCATTCAAGAATCCGCTTAGAGCATGCTTCAGTCTCGAGATCACTGTCGTTCTGAGCTCTGACTTATATCTGCCTTGTGCACTCAATTTTACTGAATTTCTCATCGTCTTACTTTGCTTTCGCTTTTCGGAGAGATGCACTGCACATTTGTAAACAAACCCGTACACATTTGCGAATGCTTTCGTTAGTTGTTCATGAAAGTGCATGTTGTTTGATAGACTTTCACCTCCCCTTCCAAGCAAATATATTTGCTATTTCTAGTTTAACGAAGTCTTCTCTCGCCTCGCCTTTTCGTAGTTGAAGCTGTTGCCGCCTGGGAATACTCCCTCACGTCATGCTTGGCAATTGATTTAAACCTTACCCTTGAAATGTACATTGCTTTTAAGATTCCGACTTTCCGTTTTTATATTGAATTATTTCAGGGGAAGGGAACAGCATCTTTCCCTTTCGTAGGCTGTCGATATGAGATCAATGCATTTTCTTCTGCTTGTATTAACAGAATGCATTGGTAATAACCTACACCCACAAGCAGCAACAGAATTTAATGTTTATTGCCTTTGTTCCAGGTTCAATGGAATATTCAACAGGATAGGAGCCAGAGACTTCAGGAAAATTTTTCTTCCCACCAATTATTGCCAAGCTCTCTGCAGTTGCGGATTTGTCAACATCTCCCTGGTCTCCTGAACTGCGCATTCATTTATGTGAGTCCCATTGTTATCTAAGCCCTCCTTTCCTTGTGAACCTTGGATATGCAATTTTCTTGTAATCAAAACCCAATAGCTAAAAATTTAGCCTCCATAATTCCAAATAAAGCTTTACAGCTGTAATTATGAATAGCACTTCTGCCATGGTCCTAAAGTTGTGTTTGAAACTGTCACAGCTCACCACTCCACATTGACAACTTCGCTACTGTCTGTTGCTATCGAGTATCTGCAGCTGCCGCAGGCCAATAATCTAGGACTGCATATGGATGTCTCACATCATTCAGCTATTGCAAAGGTATATTTTATAAATTAATATTATTCATTTATCATTTCTGTTTTGATTTTTATGCCCATCTGTGTCTCCTGTTTTTCTAGATGCAGTAATCCAAGCAAGGAGTATGAGATAAGCACGCAAGAGAACTGAATCGCTGTCCTGGCCTCACATAGAACAGTTACTATGACATCCACTTTCTGGCTGTTCTTGAAATAGTTACAATTTCCTATGATTTATTCATCTCAGTTGGATGAGTGTGATTGGCGACTCATCATGACTCCTAAATGGTATGATTGTTTGTTTTGTCTGATTCGGCATGAGGAGTGTCATCGTGTTTGTTGCTGTAAACTCACTACAGTAGAATGAAGTCAGCCTTAGAATTGAATGTGTAAAACTGCTCTAATCTTCTTTTGAATCAGTTGCTGTCAGCTGATGTTGAAGCTCGCACATACTGTTACAAAGTTTTATTACAACTTAACAAAGGTGGCATCTCAGTAATAAAAAGTTTGTTCTAATTCTCTATTTTATTTTTTACTTCTTTAAAATTCTACTCCAATTACAAACTAGTAAAGCATCAATTAGATTATTATTGGTAAGCTAAATTAAAGTTCCCTTGATAAGGAAAAGTGCATTGTTTCTTTTTACAAAGACAATGTTACAATATTATGAGAATTCTTTCACTGAGTATCTAAAATTACATAGTTTTAAAAGATGTCACTCATCCAAAAATGGGCAAGTATGCTTAAGGGTCAAACACTGTTTTCCATAATATTCATAAGCTGGAAGTGGATAGTAATCCACAAGATCCTCTTTCAAAATGGATCCAAATTGTTCATCAGTTTCAATAGAATAGTATCCTTGGTTAGAGTTAACAGCAGTGCAAACTTTTAAAACAAATTTAACTTTGCTGCCATCATAGAGAATAAAAAGTATTTCACCAACTATCAGATCTGACTTCTTGGCACCAAGTAAAACCCACAGCCCAGGACTATATGTTATACCATGAATGTCCACTGACTTCAGGATATGTTGAAAAGAAGGGTCCTCTTCTATAATATTAACAACTTCTTGCTTCATATCTGCAATCACTATGGGGCTGGCATCTTTCTCCTTGTAGACAACAGTTGATGGAAACATGTATCCAGTAAATTTGTACGCAAAGTTGAGTACATACTTATTTGCAAGAGTTTTAGTGATGTTTTTGAAATTGTTTGCACATTTTGCAGCTTGTTTGAAAAACACATGCCGGCTCTCAAAGCGAAGCGTCCACAACCTGCAAAAGATATTTATTTTAAAATTAATTTTGTTTTTCAAACTTAAAACTTTTTTTTGTTGAAAAAAATTTATAAATACCTTATAAGAGGTCCGAAGTAAGTCACCAATTCTGGATAGTGTCCTAAGTAGTGGTGCTTTGGTTGAAGTTTTTTTGAAAACAACTTTGCTCTAGTTTCTAAATATATAGCAATCATTTGCTTCAACTTCAATAGTTGCAAATTAGTTATTGCAGGAGCAAATACATATTCACAAATAGACTTCAGTAGTAAAGCTAGTTTCCAAACAGGATCTTCTGGGTCTTCGATTTGGTCACCAATCAAAAATGGAAACATTCGGATGAAGAGCCATACCTCAGAGGCGTGGCCACGGATCTTCTTCAAAGATGGTTCCAGCTTCACAAGTGAGTCAGCAGCATCTCGACCTTTGCACTTGAAATTCTGTATTCTTCGGTTGAGAGTTTCGAAAGAAAACCATTGCTTCACTTCAATGAAGTATCGTAAGAAGAGAGCATAGTCATTCCTTGCAATTCCTTCAAGGATATCATGACCACTGCAAGGAGGCTGTCCTGGATTGCTTACATGGAAGAAGGGAATGTCATTGAACACACTTGCCATCTTGATTCCTTTCTTATAATCTAGGGGATCATCTGGGTTTAAGCCGGCAACAACTTCATCATATTCTTCAGGAGTACGGAAGGGCATAGTAAAGGAGGGATCGGCTTCAATAGATTTCTTCCTTGCTTCACAAAATCTGCAATAATATTCTCCGGTAAAACTTTCCACAAAGCCACCAATATAATGTTGCCCTAAATTATCGCCACATAGATGAGTCATAACTACTGGCAAAGTTTCATGCCTGTATTTAATACCATTCTCAACTAAATCTGTCAACTCTTCTATAAGCTCCTTTAATACTTTGTCAGCTCCAAAATACTTGATGTCAGTTTCTTTCACTATAAATGCAAGCTGGATAGCATCAACTTTTGATCTGCTATTTGGATCAAGATTTCCAAGAAGAAAGTAAAATCCCAAACATTTGTAAGTTCCTGCAGTGGGGCTTAACGGATAGAACTCAAACGCATCTTGGAAGAAAATCAGTTGAATACTCTTCATCAAACTGCAGATTGGGTGATCGGTATATGATTTGCCATCAGTGAAGTCTTTGTATACACCTGGTATTGAAGTGCGTTGAAAAGACTCATCAATTTGCTTTTGGATCGATGGATCATTAAACATTGTCTGCAGTGTGTCTCGTATAGCAATGCGATGAGCATACTTCATTTTCCCAGAATCATCTAGGCCGAGTGGTATTTCAACAGTTTCCAAAAAAGCACATCTTTCCTTGTAAAACTTCTCTCTCATGTGTTTTGTTGTCAAATTCACAAAATCTTTACCACGATGATGAGTGTTAAAGATTATATCTTTAGAGAGTGCATCCTTTATGATATCATCAGATCTTTGAGCATCAATACCGGCTTGGGTAAGTCGTGCTTTTAAAGCAACTGAGATTCGATGATGAGACATTTCTAGAAGCAAAGCTATCTCTTCTGATATGGCTTGCACTTTAACAGCAGGAACTAGCAAAACTCCTTCTAACCATAAGTAGAACTTCCCTACATGATCCCTTACCATGTTTTCAGGATAAATATTGTCCCTGCCTGCATTTTCCTCCTGGTGTGCATGGTTTGGCGGTTCACAATCAAAAAAGTTATCATCTTCCCCAAAACCAGTTTCATCATCTATTTCTGCCTCAGATGCACTATCGCTATCATCATCATCATTGAAACAAACACTACCTTCAGTATTAATATGAAATGTTCTTTCTGTTTTTTCTTCTGATGAATGTAAATCAGCCCTGTGGTATTGACTCGCATGAGTCCTGAAGGTGGTGATTTTAGAAAATCTATTTGCACATGGTTGAAAAGGGCAAAGTATTACAAATCCATTTTTGATGTGACCTTCTAAATGCTTCTTGAGATCCTTCATTGTGCGAAATTCCTCTTGACATGTAATTTCTTGACATCTATATTTGACACACAGGAGGACATCTGAGACAAGATTTGCACCTGCAGAGGTACTGGCTTGTGGAGCTGCATTGGAGTGACACCGTCGAAAATGATTACCAAGGGCACCCTTTGAAGGAAATGTTTCCTGACAGATGCAGCACTTAAAAGAGTAGTTTTTGTCTCTTGAGTGCACATCTAAGTGACTTAAGTACGAAGGCAATGACTCTAAAGAGGTGTTGCAAGAGGGGCAAAGGAATGGCCCAGGATTGGCTTCAATGCAACCAATAAGGAGCAGGATGTTTATGAGGGCTATTGACATTACAAGTAGGCCCCCAAGTTCGATAACATCACTGCTAGCATCTGAGGGATGGTTGCGTGGTCCTCGGCCATTGAAGAGTCCTATTCGAACTCGCCAAGCGTCCAGGGTAATGCCCATGTTTAATTAGTTGTTGACCTGGGAAATTGATTAGAAATGAGAAATTAATTGAAGGCATAACTCTGTTGCATTTGAATTATATGGTTGAGTTAACCTACTGGTAGTCAAATCTAAGGCCAGCAGCAGCTTTGCTCTTATCTTAATGGCCAAACTTTAGCAATAAAAATTGCTGAGAACATTTCCTCTGATTGTGAAAGACCTGGCAACAAGACAGAGAGGACAGATTTTAAAGGCGGTACAATGTTATTGATTACAAATGTCCAATAATTTATTCATTAAAAAAATCTACTTAGAGAAAAAATGAAAATACTTTCTTACGTCATAATGAACAAGGAAGACACTCTCACAAATTTCACTGGGCAATAAATAATGGCTTAGAGGAGTTCTAACTTCCCAATTGAGGACTGTTTTTTAGAAGTTTCTGCCGTTACGTTCAAACTAGTGGTTGCCGTGTCGATAGGCCGCTCCCAACTCCGCCCGCCTTCGCCAGTCAAATGTTATGACTATAGGCAGCCTGCGCAGGGAATACCCCAAAGTTGTTCATTTCAGTTTCCTCAACTTATTTTCGTAATTTTGCTAGTAACCCTTTGCACAATATCTTCATTAAAATTTAGCGACGTGTTTCCAGCCCCAAATCTATCAATAAATGTTTGCAATATCGCATTCCTTAACTTATTTTATTTTTCATTTGTTTTTTTTGCAGGTTGTTGAGGCTTTCATAGAGGGCACTGTACGGCCAGCCGCTCCATTTGCAAAGGCGCCAACGAGTGAACTTAGAAAAGTTTTGAGTGTTAGTCGAACTTCAGAGCTGGAATTTGGGTTTGTGCCTTTTCAACAAAGCGCTTTGTCCTTGTAGGTGAATTCAATCCATTGCGTTCTTCCGCCTCACGAACTAGGGCTGCACAACAGGTACGCCAATTTCTCAAACCAGTAATGGATTGATAACCCTTAGCTCACCGATCTGGCTTGCAGTTTTTCGTTTAAAACCCTTCAAACCTGCGACTTGCTTCAGCTCCGATCTTTTCTTTATTTTCTAGTGAGCGCCAAGCGTGCCCGTCAGGTGTCCTCAGCTTTAAGATGAATAGAAATCTATTCCCTGATAATAGTGACTCTGACTCAGATCCATCTCATGACAGCAATGATGAGGATTTTACAGACATTGCTATGTATTTTGATGTCGAAAAGTTTGATCAACTTTCTAAATTAGAGAAAAGTGCCTTTATGGCTCAAAAGGCCCGTTATGACCAGATGCGCAACAGATGTGAGTAAACTTATTCAATTTTGTTCATTGTTTTATCCACTGCTCGTTTAAAAACACTTCTTTTATTTTTTCAGGTCCAGATTTACCAATTCAGCCTCCAAATTTCATGACAGAGTACAGCAATAGAATATTAAAAAGGAAACAGGCAGCTGACAAAAGTGCAAAGAAGAAAGCTCGCGTGGAAAAACAGAAGGATATTTCTTGTAAGTTGTTGGAGTTGTGCGCTAATAAAGTGCAAACACTTAGGCTATATTGACTTAGGGACATTCACACTTCACAATTCACAGGGGTGAGGGGTGAGGTGGGGAATCGTGAAGTATAAAGCCTATCCGCCTCCTCTGGCCCTGTCTGTGAATCTTGAAGTGTGAATTTCCTTAACTTTGTTATACCCAGCAACAAAACTGAAACAAGCAGAAATTTGAGGCTTCTATTATTTTTTCTCTTAGCTCAGCCAAAAAGGACAAGTGGACGGATCAGACAGGCTGCAGCAGCTAATTCCACGACCATTGATGCCTCAACTGCAGGAGCTGATGCCACTGATATTGATGAGGTTGACGATGATTTAGATTTTGAGGTAAAAATCTACTTTACACCTTCTGAGTGGTCTGGAATGGCGCTAACAGTGAAACGCCATGCTCAGAATGCTTTAGAAGATTATAATAATGCTAAGAGTAAAGGTACTGTAATCTATCAATAATTTTGATGTCATAAAAACAATAGCAAGGAAATTTTGTGGTTTTTTAATGTCTGATGTTACAGGTATTGACATGGCCATTCCGAAGTTCATGAACAGAGGAAACAAAGAGGCTGCCGGATCTAGTGGGAGTCATGCTCAAGATGCAACAGATGTGCTCAAAAGCCAATCATCAGAATTGTATAAAGGCTCTGAGGCTCCTTCATCCAGTGGAAGTAATTCCACCCTTCCAGGTTTTCTACACACATCAAAAGATAAATTGCCAATCTTTAATATTGACTTGCCTGTAAGCATGACCTTGAATTTTTTGTTTTATTTTTAATCCTCTACTGAATTTTACTTGATCTGATTGTGACAGTTTGTTCTCCTTTTCTGTTTCTTTTAGGGTTGTTCATTGTGGAGCAGCTCTGGTTCAAACAAATCTTCTCCTTTTAGAGGAAAGTCTACATGTAAGTAGTCAATTAAGTTCAGGGTGTTTTTTTGTTTTTTTAATTTTGATGTACTTTGTTTACCCATTTTTTGAAACAATTATTTCAGCTTTTAATTCAGTTAATAGTCAGATTATAAGGAAACCCATGACTAAAGATCAAAATTCATTTGTATTAAATAGTAATATTGCCAATAATGATATGCAGGATGACATAATTAGTATTACTGAACCAGAAAATACAGATGAAACAGACCAGCTGGTAATCGATGAGAATTTGGTGAGTAAAACACAATACGATATTAACCGGAAAGATTCTTTATAATAATTCCATGTCTCTTGTATTTTAGGATGTTAAGGCTGCAATTGGAACCGCCATCAAAAAAGTTGTTCCTAAAATTCAAGACTCTGTTCTGGCTACTCTAGAAAGTACCCTGGAATTGAAAGGTGTTGAATCTGTTGATGACTTTACTCTCATCGATGCCTCATGGCTACAAGGACATGGCCTTACTGAGATTCAAGTGAAAAAAATCATGGTAGCATTTCAAAATTATGGATCTGATAAAGGTAAGATTTTCTCTTGCTCTCCCACATTTGTGGCTACTATATACTTATGTCATTTGCATCTCCTTTTTATTGTATTTTTCAGAAAACATTGGTGGAAAGGAACAGCAAAAGAAAGCCCAGAAAAAGAAGCCACCCTTACCTTTAATGAAGCCTGTAGTTGAACAGCCTACCATAGCATCCAGACACTCCTTGAGCACAAAAGTAATCGAAGTTGGAGTTTTGGACCTGCGCATTGATTTTAACAAATTCAGTGAATCGTTGCTTAGCAGTATGGGAAAACAGGAAAGACCGTCAGCCTGTGACAGATTACGAATGGTTAATCTCTTATCCCATGATATATATGATAGATACAATGAAGTCAAAAAGAGTAATCCCTCCTTGCAGAAAACACCAGGCAGAGATGTTTATAAAAAAGTAGTGCAGGCCTTGTTTGTTGACTACAAAGCATGCTTTAATGACACATTGAACAGTGTACAATATAAGGATGGCTCATGGTCTCTAGTAAATCAAATCGAGACATGTGTTGAAAACATGTACAGGCCAAATACACCAAGAGGTGAGCGGCAAACTCCTGCAAAGGGAAACAGAAGTGCTGCCTGCATACTACCCGAGAAGTATTCTATAGCAATGACCAAACAGATGCAAGGAGAGGCAGAAGCTACTAGAAAAAATTTACTGTCTATCTTCAGATCTCCAAGAGACAAGTGGGACTGGCCTGCTATAAAGGAAATGATGAAGCATGAACCAAGCTTGGGAGCGCAAAGGGCCTTGATTAATTCTAGGACTAGGGACATTACTTTTATCACTGAAAAGTGGCCCTTCCTCTCAGAACTAAGTGGACTCATGTGCCATCTGGATGAGATTACTGGACAAAGTTTACTCGAAAGTTTTGAAAACTTTGTTGATAATAGCATGGATGACCTTATCAGCTACCTCATAGCCATGTCCCCTCAAAGAGTGAAGTTAATGAGACTGAAGAAAGAGCTTGACTTTGGCAGTGGGGAGCATAGGCGGCTTCTTGCTGCATTATTCATGCTTGCTATCCACTGGAATGAGGATGTCTCCACCTTGGCATCTTTAGTTGAGGCAAGTGTTGAATGATTGCTAAGTTACTGTTTTGAAAAGACTGAAATGGTTTTTATCATAATTTTTCTTACTTCTCATTAGGAAAATACAATGCCACATGAGGTAGAAGATGTTATCAAGTTACCCTCAACACCTCATATTGTTGCTTTAGGTAAGTTGCATCTATTTCTCTTTGTCTTATTATGTATGTTGATTATATTCTGTCTTTTTATTTATGTTTTTGTCTTAGGTACCTCATTTTACACAACCAAAAAATTCTTCGTATTCTTGGATTGTAAGTGCCTCTGTAGCAACTTAAACAATGCCTTGGAGGCACTCATGTGTATGTGTGCAGCATATTTTATATTTGGGGTGCTGTATCCTACTAGTCTAAACAACACGCTGACTTATTTTGAGAGGTAAGAATCATTACAGCAGACCCTGCTGTGTATGCCTATCACTTGGTCAAAATTTTCTGATATTATCTTTACGTTTCAGAATGGTGGCAAATTTGTCAGATGGAACTGGTTTAGTGAAATCCACAACTGCCAGAGGAGCTCCAGCTCTTTCAAGCTTCAGCAAAGTGAAGAAGTTGCAAGATGAGATTGAGCGATTTCAGAAGGATCTTCTTGGGGATGACTAAAACAAGAAAAGTGAAATTGAACCGCTTTTAATGATTTCATTTTATTTCTTTGTTCACCAATTTTTTGATTAAGTGTTGGTTAGATTTTACTAACAGGAGAAAAGTGAACTGTTTCAATGGTTATTCTCTATATATTTTATTTGATAACTTATTTCTTGTGTACAAGTCTTTTGAAGTTTACAAACAGTGCAAAGTTGAACTGTTTTTTTTTTATTTCTCTATATATTTTATTTGATTACTTATTTTTTTGTGTTAGTGTGGGTTAAAGTTTACAAACAGGAGCAAAGTTTAACTGTTTAAATGATTAATTTTTATACCTTTACATATTTTATTTGATTACATATTCCTTTGTTAGTGTGGGTTACAGAGGGTACTGAAATAAATCACACATATCTTTTGTTATTATTTTTCTTTACTTTTGCTCAACATATGTTTCCCATTTAAATTCCAATTCATCTAGTGTGACTAACCGTTCAGACAACTCTTTGAAATAAGGCTGTAAACTGTTTTTGATCAAGCTAGCAAGACAACCAGGTGAAAAGATAGCGTTTGAGTTTGGCGCTGGCTGATGTACACTGCCAGACCGCCATTTTGAGGAGCGCGAAATTTCTCATATTGGGTTTTACTGCTTGCTATGAAAAATTACACATGTAGTGCAGTGTAGTGTGTAAACATTTAAAGTCTAGGTGTCTAACTGCGGTCATTCGCTGTGATGTTTTTTAACATAGAGTTGAATGTTTTGATTGTATCATAGCTTTTATCAAGGAGTGAAGTAGGCAATTGCTTGCTAGATATGTGATGTGCTGTAACAGTATTTGTTTATCTGACTTTATCATCAATAACATGAGAGAGAGGTTAAGTGTGCTTAGACTCAGTGACAGGAGTACTGAAGCTATTTTCTACAGCAGAAAGGATAGGACACTTCTGATAGAAGCTAACCTCTACAATGGAAGGCTTTTTCTCATCAGATGTTGTTGGAGCAGGAAAGGGGCAAGGAATAATGGATTATTGAGGTAAGATCAGTATTAATTTGCCTCCAGTGCAATATAAAGATAAAAATTGAATCGGACACTGGATTCGATTCTCGGATTAATCTGAGGAGCTGGGAAAAGCGATAAGAGCAGCCGTGGCTATGGTGAGATGCTATAGCATTCGAACAGCGCATTGTCTGAAGCACGGTCAAGAGGAAACATTGAAACGGCTTGACCGTTAATGCTTTTCACTCTTGTCCGTTCCCAGTTTCAATGTTCCGTTCCAGATCCTGCTATCCGTAAGAATCTTTTTGCCAAGCCGTTTGATTTTGGAAGCCGTATTGAAAACCGTAACTCAAACGGTAGTTGGCGGTGTAAAATTAGCGGTACTTCCTCCGTTCCAAAACCGTGATTATTTATAGGAGTGCATATTCTCCGTAGGACCTTACAGTGATCTCCCTAGGAATATACAGTCTTCCAGGTCCCACGGAGAAGGGCTGTGCGGACTTACAGAGAATAAATGTGGGCCCTACGGAGAATACTGTAAGATCCTACGAGAATATTGATAAGAGGGCTACGGAGAATCCCGGCAAAAAAATTAACAGAATTTTCCGTACCTTTTTGCCACAGTGTTGTAGAAAGTTCAATGGAACCGGCATGACGAGTGCAGTGCAGTCCAGGCCTCGTTGTACTTTACAATTCCCGTTGTACTTTTGTTGTACTATTCACACCATTTCTTGCAGTATTAAACGTCGCCGCCACTATTTTCGTGAACTTGCCCTTGAAAGTGGAAGGCCGTGATTGCAACTATCTCGTCGACAACCGACAGACGCTTTCGCACACTTGGGTAATTACATCCACGCGTTGGTGGACGAAGTGGACTTCCCTGACGTTTGCTTAAGACAGCGCCATATCAGCGCAGCCAATTAAAACTCGCGTTCAGAGCCTTGTTAAAACTAGAAGATCAACCGCCACTCAGTCGCAGAAACAGATTTAAGCTATCTGCTGCGTAGAAGGTTACCCGTGAAAAGACTAATTTTATGAACCGACCTTTTTAATCGTTACCATCTGAGTCTTTTACTAAAAATTTTTCACTTGAGTGCTGTGTGTATTTCCTGTAACTTTTTCGACGAAGTTACAAATGTGAGGAACCCATTGAAGGAACGATTTACCTCATCGCGTTTGACTACTGCCGGAAAGACTCACCTGAACGGACTATTCGGAAGGCTGCAGAACATCCAACTACACGGGCGTCAAGTCGCCGCGAGTTCGACTGTATTCTTCGATTACCCCTTATCACACGCGCACGCGAGGAGTAGGCCTAGGTTGACCACACAGCGTCGCCCTACAGCCGCACAGCCATACTGACCCCCTGTACCGCAGCGCAACTCTTGCTTAGTCTATAACACTAAATCGCATTCAAACTTCTGTGCGCGAGGAAGTGGCGCGCGCATCCCTTCCGTTCTCCGCCCTGTGCATCCCCCTCCCCTTCTCTGCCGTGCGCCGCCAAGAAGCTTCTCGAAGCGTCATTCCGTGTCCAGCGTCCTGTGTGTGTGCACGTTCGGTTCGAGGTTCGAGGAAGATGAGTGACGAAGATGTGTCCATTGATCTGGACGTGAGTGGGACCCCCTGTGAGGGGCGGGCAGACGAAGATGTGTTGCTCAGGGAGCTACAAGAGGGAATGGAGCACTGTTAAAAAATTTTTCTGAAAATTCAGACTAAATGAACCGAAGAAAATTTCGCAAAAGGCACTGCTAATTATCAGACCAACTTTTTCAGAAACATGCGGTCTGAAAATTCAGACCTGTGAATTCAGACCACAAGGCTATGTTTTAAGACCTCAAGTCTGAATTATTAAGACCGCTGGACTCTGAAATTTAGGAATTCGGTGAGATTAAAATTGAGATGTCTTATTTTTTAAAAAAAGGGTTTCCTGGTCTGAATTTGCTTTCAGCAGTTCACTCCCATACCCCTCGCTCCCTCTTTGTGCGCAGTGCGGGGAAGGTAATAAAGTTGATCCAACTATGCTTTAAGAAGGATGAAAATTGCTGTGGCTAGTAAAAGTAAATTTTGTAACCTTAAGGAACTGTCAAGTGAAACTTGCATGTCCTAGAAATATATGTCACAGGAAGTCATTTTGAGGTCAAAACTCCACCACTATTAGATAAATTTATTCGCAAAGTTGGGGACTCCAACTCTAATTAGTTTTTGAGTTATGGAGGTTTACGTAAACTTTTAGTCGTTTCCTCAAATTCTTCTCACGACAAAGGATTAGCTACCTAGTCTTCAGATTCTGGCAATTATATCTATTTTTTTATATGAAGAAGAAAGAGTTGTCAAATTTGAAAAAAAAAGTCCAGAAGAGGCTGTAAAAGCTAACTTATCAGGCCCACTTTATTTTTCTTCAAATTTTAAGGGGGGAAATACCCATTAAAACGCGTATTTTTGTCATTTTTTTTTCACTCAATTTGAGTAGGTTACCCTATGTGGTAGTCAGAGGTCTGAAATATGATTATTATAGAAGGTATTTCCAGCCCCAAACTGATCCTGAAGCTAGAATAAAGTTACGTATTCTTCTGATGAAAAGGTGTTACATGTCCCTTGCGCGCAACATTCCAAGAGAACCAAAAGCTACAGAGCCAGGATTTCACTTCAAAACACTGAAAATTGACTCTACAAATCCCTGGAGCCCAAAAATTTAAAAAGGAAAAAAAATTTTTTTTTTTAAAATTTCAAAATTTTGGGGGAACTTCAACAGGTATAAGGTCCCGTCAGGTAAATCCCATCAGGTATTGTTCTTTAGGTATAATTGGCAACACGCATAATTTCAACAGGTATAATAGTTTTATTTTTAGTTTCATCAGGCATAATTTGCATGAAGTATAATTCCCCTCAGGCATAACTTTTATTTTTAATTAATTTTATATTTTACATTAAATTCAGCTCTGAGAGCGATATACTGTGGGCAAAGTGACACCTTGCCAGGTGGGTGCATTCAGAAAGCAAAGCAATAGTGGAACCTTGGCCCAAAGGGGGGAGACCCATTCCAGGGGTTTGGAAGAA
>NW_023144630.1:11133801-11159917 GCF_012932325.1 Thrips palmi | reverse complement strand
ATTTTTATTGAATTTTTTTATTGAATATTTTTATTGAATATTTTTATTGAATATTTTTATTAATATCGGTAGAGGCATTTTTTAAAATGACTTTTTTTCTAGATATATACAGATTTATTGGTAGAGGCAATTTTGGTAGAGGCAACGATGCCACCTCCTCTTTCTTGTTTTTTCTTTGTTTCCTGCTCATGAAAATTCATATAAAGCAAATTTTCAATTTTTATGTGATAACTTTCTAAAAAAATATTCACAAAAAATTAGCAAAACAAAAGTTTTTTTTTTCTGACATAAAGTTTCTCAAATATTACTTTTTTTTCTGTCAATAAAACAATTTTGTTGTTGTTGCGATTCAGTTAGCACTAGGACCACTTCGCTCCACCTCGCGACTTGCAGTGCTCATGTTCCTCGAACAAGACTCACCCGCGTTTCGAAACCATCCCTCCCGAGTTTATGAAGTTTGTCAAACCAACCATCGTGGTGTTGATACGTTGTGAGGGAGAACTATTACACAGAATTGTAGAAAACATGACTAGAGAACCATAGCCTTTTAAACCAAGCCAAACAATTCAACGTCAGCAACAATGGAGGGGCAGTTTTAATGCGCGACTGCTGGTGCTTTCAGCTTCGCGATTTTCGCAAGGGCGCAGACGCCGAGAAACTAGTTGCCAACCCGTGAAAATTAATTTACTGCCTTCTTTCTGCTAAGAACATTTTAATAATGATGGACTAAAGATGTTCCATTGTCAGAACGCTGCGGAATACATTAGCATTGGAATTTTTTGAATTTACCAGCATTTTGATTTCTATTTATTGTCAAGTTTAAATTTCGACGGGTGGCACATTGACCACATTCGTACCACTGCCATTGGTAGTCCCCTGAGCCACAACTTCACAACACCACTTCTTTTCTTTCTCCACACTCTTACACAATAATCAAATTGACTTCGTGACTCCTAGGATTTCTTGAAATCGTATTTTTTCTTTTTGGTCTTTGAGCTTGAATATGCCTTTTGGGTCAAATGTTATCACAGGATAGTAAAGTATGGACCTTTACCTTATGATATACATGAAAGCCAAATCTCAGCAACGGTTAGGGTAGGGAGATATAGGCGCCTAACAAAAGCCCTGCACGTGTCCGGAATTGCCCCAGCCTGGGGTAATTCCGGACGACCTATGGGGCGATTCCGGACGACCTTAAAATTTGACACTACTCGAGCTTACTTTCGCTTGTTTTGATGTGAGGCATGCTTTTAGAAGGCGTACAAGGACGTTTTCTGCGAACTGAAGTGTTTGATTATTGCTCAAAGCAAATTATAGGGCATAGTTTCTATCACAACCCCTAAATTGACAACACTGTCTTGAGTAAAGCTCTTAAACACAGCTGCTATGCTATTTTTCGTTCTTTCTGTATCCTTCTGAACGGTGGGGATGCATGTCCACAATTTTGAACCCACTACCTTAACATTATGCGGGAAATTGAAAAAAATAACCCCTCTTGTCCGGATTTACCCCACAGGTAGTGAAAACCTTTGATGTTCAAATGTAAGAAAACGGCGAGCCATACGAGCACTCCTGAAACGCCAAAGTAAAGTCCAATGACCATATAATATGATAAAATTTTAGTCATGGGACTGAACTTGACGGTAAGGTACGATAAGTACATGGAAAATAGAGGGAAAGATGCAGCTTTTGCCTATTTTTGATGGTACTCAAATTTCGTGAAGCGTTCACTGCCAAACGGTTTGACGTCCTACCTTGGCGGTTTGGAATTATCATTTTTAACTGATTATCTTCCTCTGTTAGGCGGGATTTTGAGTTATCTTTACTCAAACCCAGTGAAAATCGAAGTGTCCGGAATTACCCCGTGTCCGGAATTACCCCACTCTCCCTTACCGGAGCTTTTGTCTACCACCATGTGCTGTTTGGTTTTCGTGTCGGCAAAGAGTCGAAATCCGGTCCCGACCCGTCGACTCTTTGCCGATGAAGACTGTATAGGAATCCGGCAAAGCCTTGGCTAAGCCCCGGCAGAGTCCGACCGACCGGCCAAGTCCGGCCACGGTGTAAGAGTGCACCACCCGAAGAGTGGTCTACGTACTACACTGTGCCCGGCGGAACCCGCCCCAGTAGGACTCACGGTGTAGGGAGACCACTCTTCGGGTGGTGCACTCTTACACCGTGGCCGGACTTGGCCGGTCGGTCGAATCGGTGACCAGACTATTACGCGAGTGATTTCTCCCTCGGTCTGTTGATGTCACTGCTTGTTTCCCACAGGATTACTGGTCCCAGGTAGGCAACCGCCCCGGTCGCCCACTCTACAAAAAATGTCCTGTCAACGCCGTTGATTTATTACCAATGTTTGCTGTTATGCAATTCACGGCGTTTGCTGTGAACTAGTTCACGGCGTACACTGTGATCTCGGTTACAGTGTTTGAGGAGATGCTGGTAGGCAACCGTGGTGGTTCAAATTGCCTGCTGGGTCTCAAACGAAGGTGACCGACCAGTTGTTCAATAATTTGAGCACCAATGAATTTGAACCACCACGGCGTCGGATTCCACGAGCCCCGAACTTGCGAGAAAACGGGATGAGATCGTTCAATTCGGCATGTTTGAGGCGCTGTGGGTAGGCAACCGTGGTGGTTCAAATTGCCTGCTGGGTGTCAAACGAAGGTGACCGACCAGTTGTTCAATAATTTGAGCACCAATGAATTTGAACCACCACGGCATCGGATTCCAGAGGCCGCGAACTTGCGAGAAAACGCGATGAGATCGTTCAATTCGGCACGTTTGAGGCGCTGTGGGTAGGGAACCGTGGTGGTTCAAATTGCCTGCTGGGTCTTAAACGAAGGTGACCAACCAGTTGTTCAATAATTTGAGCACCAATGAATTTGAACCACCACGGCATCGGATTCCAGAGGCTGGGAACTTGCTAGAAAACGCAAGAAAATCGTTCGATCAAGCATGTTTGAGGCGATGCGGGTAGGCAACCGTGGTGGTTCAAATTGCCTACTCGGTGCCAAACCAAGGTGACCGACCAGTTGTTCAATATTTTGAGGACCAATAAATTTGAACCACCACGGCATTGGATTCCACGAGCCCCGAACTTGTAGTATAACGCAAGAAAATCGTTCGATCTGGCATGTTTGAGGCGCTGCGGGTAGACAACCCTGGTGGTTCAAATTGCCTGCTGGGTCTCAAACGAAGGTGACTGACCAGTTGTTCAATATTTTGAGCACCAATGAATTTGAACCACCACGGCATCGGATTCCAGAGGCCGCGAAATTGCGAGAAAACGCGATGAGATCGTTCAATTCGGCATGTTTGAGGCGATGCTGGTAGTCAACCGTGGTGGTTCAAATTGCCTGCTGGGTCTCAAACGAAGGTGACCGACCAGTTGTTCAAATATTTGAGCACCAATGAATTTGAACCACCACGGCGTCGGATTCCACGAGCCCCGAACTTGTAAGATGACGCAAGAAAATCGTTTGATCTGGCATCTTTGAGGCGATGCGGGTAGGCAACCCTGGTGGATCAAATTGCCTGCTGGATCTCAAACGAAGGTGACCGACCAGTTGTTCAATATTTTGAGCACCAATGAATTTGAACCACCACGGCATTGGATTCCACGAGCCCCGAACTTGTAAGATAACGCAAGAAAATCGTTCGATCTGGCATGTTTGAGACGATGCGGGTAGGCAACCGTGGTGGTTCAAATTGCCTGCTGGGTGTCAAACGAAGGTGACTGACCAGTTGTTCAATATTTTGAGCACCAATGAATTTGAACCACCACGGCATCGGATCCCAGAGGCCGCGAACTTGCGAGAAAACGCGATGAGATCGTCCAATTCGGCATGTTTGAGGCGATGCTGGTAGGCAACCGTGGTGGTTCAAATTGCCTGCTGGGTCTCAAACGAAGGTGACCGACTAGTTGTTCACTATTTTGAGCACCAATGAAATTGAACCACCACGGCATCGGATTCCAGAGGCCGCGAACTTGCGAGAAAACGCGATGAGATCGTTCAATTCGGCATGTTTGAGGCGATGCTGGTAGGCAACCGTGGTGGTTCAAATTGCCTGCTGGGTCTCAAACGAAGGTGACCGACCAGTTGTTCAATAATTTGAGCACCAATGAATTTGAACCACCACGGCGTCGGATTCCACGAGCCCCGAACTTCTAAGATGACGCAAGAAAATCGTTTGATCTGGCATGTTTGAGGCGATGTGGGTAGGCAACCCTGCAGGTTCAAATTGCCTGCTGGGTCTTAAACGAAGGTGTCCGACCAGTTGTTCAATAATTTGAGCACCAATGAATTTGAACCACCACGGCATCGGATTCCAGAGGCTGGGAACTTGCTAGAAAACGCAAGAAAATCGTTCGATCAAGCATGTTTGAGGCGATGTGGGCAGGCAACCGCGGTGGTTCAAATTGCCTACTCGGTGCCAAACCAAGGTGACCGAATAGTAGTTCAATATTTTAAGCACCAATGAATTTGAACCACAACGGCATTGAATTCCACGAGCCCCGAACTTGTAGTATAACGCAAGAAAATCGTTCGATCTGGCATGTTTGAGGCGCTGCGGGTAGACACCCTGGGGTTCAAATTGCCTGCTGGGTCTCAAACGAAGGTGACCGACCAGTTGTTCAATATTTTGAGCACCAATGAATTTGAACCACCACGGCATCGGATTCCAGAGGCCGCGAACTTGCGAGAAAACGCGATGAGATCGTTCAATTCGGCATGTTTGAGGCGATGCTGGTAGGCAACCGTGGTGGTTCAAATTGCCTGCTGGGTCTCAAACGAAGGTGACCGACCAGTTGTTCAATATTTTGAGCACCAATGAATTTGAACCACCACGGCATTGGATTCCACGAGCCCCGAACTTGTAAGATAACGCAAGAAAATCGTTCGATCTGGCATGTTTGAGGCGATGCGGTAGGCAACCGTGGTGGTTCAATTTGCCTGCTGGGTGTCAAACGAAGGTGACTGACCAGTTGTTCAATATTTTGAGCACCAATGAATTTGAACCACCACGGCATCGGATCCCGAGGCCGCGAACTTGCGAGAAAACGCGATGAGATCGTCCAATTCGGCATGTTTGAGGCGATGCTGGTAGGCAACGTGGTGGTTCAAATTGCCTGCTGGGTCTCAAACGAAGGTGACCGACTAGTTGTTCACTATTTGAGCACCAATGAATTTGAACCACCACGGCATCGGATTCCAGAGGCCGCGAACTTGCGAGAAAACGCGATGAGATCGTTCAATTCGGCATGTTTGAGGCGATGCTGGTAGGCAACCGTGGTGGTTCAAATTGCCTGCTGGGTCTCAAACGAAGGTGACCGACCAGTTGTTCAATAATTTGAGCACCAATGAATTTGAACCACCACGGCGTCGGATTCCACGAGCCCCGAACTTCTAAGATGACGCAAGAAAATCGTTTGATCTGGCATGTTTGAGGCGATGTGGGTAGGCAACCCTGGTGGTTCAAATTGCCTGCTGGGTCTTAAACGAAGGTGTCCGACCAGTTGTTCAATAATTTGAGCACCAATGAATTTGAACCACCACGGCATCGGATTCCAGAGGCTGGGAACTTGCTAGAAAACGCAAGAAAATCGTTCGATCAAGCATGTTTGAGGCGATGTGGGCAGGCAACCGCGGTGGTTCAAATTGCCTACTCGGTGCCAAACCAAGGTGACCGAATAGTAGTTCAATATTTTAAGCACCAATGAATTTGAACCACAACGGCATTGAATTCCACGAGCCCCGAACTTGTAAGATAACGCAAGAAAATCGTTCGATCTGGCATGTTTGAGGCGCTGCGGGTAGGCAACCCTGGTGGTTCAAATTGCCTGCTGGGTCTCAAACGAAGGTGACCGACCAGTTGTTCAATATTTTGAGCACCAATGAATTTGAACCACCACGGCATCGGATTCCAGAGGCCGCGAACTTGCGAGAAAACGCGATGAGATCGTTCAATTCGGCATGTTTGAGGCGATGCTGGTAGGCAACCGTGGTGGTTCAAATTGCCTGCTGGGTCTTAAACGAAGGTGACCGACTAGTTGTTCAATAATTTGAGCACCAATGAATTTGAACCACCACGGCATCGGATTCCAGAGGCTGGGAACTTGCTAGAAAACGCAAGAAAATCGTTCGATCAAGCATGTTTGAGGCGATGCGGGTAGGCAACCGTGGTGGTTCAAATTTCCTACTCGGTGCCAAACCAAGGTGACCGACCAGTTGTTCAATATTTTGAGGACCAATAAATTTGAACCACCACGGCATTGGATTCCACGAGCCCCGAACTTTTAATATAACGCAAGAAAATCGTTCGATCTGGCATGTTTGAGGCGCTGCGGGTAGACAACCCTGGTGGTTCAAATTGCCTGCTGGGTCTTAAACGAAGGTGACCGACTAGTTGTTCAATAATTTGAGCACCAATGAGTTTGAACCACGACGGCATCCGATTCCAGAGGCCGCGAACTTGCGAGAAAACGCGATGAGATCGTTCAATTCGGCATGTTTGAGGCGCTGTGGGTAGGCAACCGTGGTGTTTCAAATTGCCTGCTGGGTCTCAAACGAAGGTGACCGACCAGTTGTTCTATATTTTGAGCACCAATGAATTTGAACCAACACGGCATCGGATCCCAGAGGCCGCGAACTTGCGAGAAAACGCGATGAGATCGTTCAATTCGGCATGTTTGAGGCGATGCTGGTAGGCAACCGTGGTGGTTCAAATTGCCTGCTGGGTCTCAAACGAAGGTGACCGACTAGTTGTTCACTTATTTGAGCACCAATGAATTTAAACCACCACGGCATCGGATTCCAGAGCCGCGAACTTGCGAGAAACGCGATGAGATCGTTCATTATCGGCATGTTTGAGGCGATGCTGGTAGGCAACCGTGGTGGTTCAAATTGCCTACTGGGTCTCAAACGAAGGTGACCGACCAGTTGTTCAACAATTTGAGCACCATTGAATTTGAACCACCACGGCGTCGGATTCCTCGAGCCCCGAACTTGCGAGAAAACGCGATGAGATCGTTCAATTCGGCATGTTTGAGGCGCTGCGGGTAGGCAACCGTGGTGGTTCAAATTGCCTGCTGGGTGTCAAACGAAGGTGACCGACCAGTTGTTCATAATTTGAGCACCAATGAATTTGAACCACCACGGCATCGGATTCCAGAGGCCGCGAACTTGCGAGAAAACGCGATGAGATCGTTCAATTCGGCACGTTTGAGGCGCTGTGGGTAGGGAACCGTGGTGGTTCAAATTGCCTGCTGGGTCTCAAACGAAGGTGACCGACTAGTTGTTCAATAATTTGAGCACCAATGAATTTGAACCACCACGGCATCGGATTCCAGAGGCTGGGAACTTGCTAGAAAACGCAAGAAAATCGTTCGATCAAGCATGTTTGAGGCGATGCGGGTAGGCAACCGTGGTGGTCAAATTGCCTACTCGGTGCCAAACCAAACGTGACCGACCAGTTGTTCAATATTTGAGGACCAATAATTTGAACCACCACGGCATTGGATTCCACGAGCCCCGAACTTTTAATATACGCAAGAAATCGTTCGATCTGGCATGTTTGAGGCGCTGCGGGTAGACAACCCTGGTGGTTCAAATTAGCTGCTGGGTCTTAAACGAAGGTGACCGACTAGTTGTTCAATAATTTGAGCACCAATGAATTTGAACCACCACGGCATCGGATTCCAGAGGCTGGAGACTTGCTAGAAAACGCAAGAAAATCGTTCGATCAAGCATGTTTAAGGCGATGCGGGTAGGCAACCGTGGTGGTTCAAATTGCCTACTCGGTGCCAAACCAAGGTGACCGACCAGTTGTTCAATATTTTGAGGACCAATAAATTTGAACCACCACGGCATTGGATTCCACGAGCCCCGAACTTGTAAGATAACGCAAGAAAATCGTTCGATCTGGCATGTTTGAGACGATGCGGGTAGGCAACCGTGGTGGTTCAAATTGCCTGCTGGGTGTCAAACGAAGGTGACTGACCAGTTGTTGAATATTTTGGGCACCAATGAATTTGAACCACCACGGCATCGGATTTCAGAGGCCGCGAACTTGCGAGGAAACGCGATGAGATCGTTCAATTCGGCATGTTTGAGGCGATGCTGGTAGTCAACCGTGGTGGTTCAAATTGCCTGCTGGGTCTCAAACGAAGGTGACCGACCAGTTGTTCAAATATTTGAGCACCAATGAATTAGAACCACCACGGCCTCGAATTCCACGAGCCCCGAACTTGTAAGATGACGCAAGAAAATCGTTTGATCTGGCATGTTTGAGGCGATGCGGGTAGGTAACCCTGGTGGTTCAAATTGCCTGCTGGATCTCAAACGAAGGTGACCGACCAGTTGTTCAATATTTTGAGCACCAATGAATTTGAACCACCACGGCATCGGATTCCAGAGGCCGCGAACTTGCGAGAAAACGCGATGAGATCGTTCAATTCGGCATGTTTGAGGCGCTGTGGGTTGGCAACCGTGGTGGTTCAAATTGCCTGCTGGGTCTCAAACGAAGGTGACCGACCAGTTGTTCAATAATTTGAGCACCAATGAATTTGAACCACCACGGCATCGGATTCCAGAGGCTGGGAACTTGCGAGAACACGCAAGAAAATCGTTCGATAAAGCATGTTTGAGGCGATGCGGGAAGGCAACCGTGGTGGTTCAAATTGCCTGCTGGGTCTCAAACGAAGGTGACCGACCAGTTGTTCAAATATTTGAGCACCAATGAATTTGAACCACCACGGCCTCGGATTCCACGAGTCCCGAACTTGTAAGATGACGCAAGAAAATCGTTTGATCTGGCATGTTTGAGGTGATGCGGGTAGGCAACCGTGGTGGTTCAAATTGCCTACTCGGTGCCAAACCAAGGTGACCGACCAGTTGTTCAAATATTTGAGCACCAATGAATTAGAACCACCACGGCGTCGGATTCCACGCCCCGAACTTGTAGATGACGCAAGAAAATCGTTTGATCTGGCATGTTTGAGGCGATGCGGGTAGGCAACCCTGGAGGTTCAAATTGCCTGCTGGTTTTCAAACGAAGGTGACCGACCAGTTGTTCAAATATTTGAGCACCAATGAATTAGAACCACCACGGCGTCGGATTCCACGAGCCCCGAACTTGTAAGATGACGCAAGAAAATCGGTTGATCTGGCATGTTTGAGGCGATGCGGGTAGGCAACCCTGGAGGTTCAAATTGCCTGCTGGGTCTTAAACGAAGGTGTTCGACCAGTTGTTTAATAATTTGAGCACCAATGAATTTGAACCACCACGGCATCGGATTCCAGAGGCTGGGAACTTGCTAGAAAACGCAAGAAAATCGTTCGATCAAGCATGTTTGAGGCGATGTGGGAAGGCAACCGCGGTGGTTCAAATTGCCTACTCGGTGCCAAACCAAGGTGACCGAATAGTAGTTCAATATTTAAAGCACCAATGAATTTGAACCACCACGGCATTGAATTCCACGAGCCCCGAACTTGTAATATAACGCAAGAAAATCGTTCGATCTGGCATGTTTGAGGCGATGCGGGTAGGCAACCCTGGTGGTTTAAATTGCCTGCTGGGTCTCAAACGAAGGTGACCGACTAGTTGTTCACTATTTTGAGCACCAATGAAATTGAACCACCACGGCATCGGATTCCAGAGGCCGCGAACTTGCGAGAAAACGCGTTGAGATCGTTCAATTCGGCATGTTTGAGGCGATGCTGGTAGGCAACCGTGGTGGTTCAAATTGCCTGCTGGGTCTCAAACGAAGGTGACCGACCAGTTGTTCAATAATTTGAGCACCAATGAATTTGAACCACCACGGCGTCGGATTCCACGAGCCCCGAACTTTCGAGAAAACGCGATGAGATCGTTCAATTCGGCGTGTTTGAGGCGCTGTGGGTAGGCAACCGTGGTGGTTCAAATTTCCTGCTGGGGGAATCCAATGCCGTGGTGGTTCAAATTTATTGGTCCTCAAAATATTGAACAACTGGTCGGTCACGTTGGTTTGGCACCGAGTAGGCAATTTGAACCACCACGGTTGCCTACCCGCATCGCCTCAAACATGCTTGATCGAACGATTTTCTTGCGTTTTCTAGCAAGTTCCCAGCCTCTGGAATCCGATGCCGTGGTGGTTCAAATTCATTGGTGCTCAAATTATTGAACAACTAGTCGGTCATCTTCGTTTAAGACCCAGCAGGCAATTTGAACTACCACGGTTCCCTACCCACAGCGCCTTAAACGTGCCGAATTGAACGATCTCATCGTTTTCTCGCAAGTTTGCGGCCTCTGGAATCCGATGCCGTGGTGGTTTCAAATTCATTGGTGCTCAAATTATTGAACAACTGGTCGGTCACCTTCGTTTGACACCCAGCAGGCAATTTGAACCACCACGGTTGCCTACCCACAGCGGCTTAAACACGCCGAATTGAACGATCTCATCGCGTTTTCTCGCAAGTTCGGGGCTCGTGGAATCCGACGCCGTGGTGGTTCAAATTCATTGGTGCTCAAATTATTGAACAACTGGTCGGTCACCTTCGTTTAAGACCCAACAGGAAATTTGAACCACCACGGTTCCCTACCCACAGCGCCTCAAACGTGCCGAATTGAACGATCTCATCGCGTTTTCTCGCAAGTTCGCGGCCTCTGGAATCCGATGCCGTGGTGGTTCAAATTCATTGGTGCTCAAATTATTGAACAACTGGTCGGTCACCTTCGTTTGACACCCAGCAGGAAATTTGAACCACCACGGTTGCCTACCCACAGCGCCTCAAACACGCCGAATTGAACGATCTCATCGCGTTTTCTCGCAAGTTCGGGTTCCGGGCTCGTGGAATCCGACGCCGTGGTGGTTCAAATTCATTGGTGCTCAAATTATTGAACAACTGGTCGGTCACCTTCGTTTGAGACCCAGCAGGCAATTTGAACCACCACGGTTGCCTACCAGCATCGCCTCAAACATGCCGAATTGAACGATCTCATCGCGTTTTCTCGCAAGTTCGCGGCCTCTGGAATCCGATGCCGTGGTGGTTCAATTTCATTGGTGCTCAAAATAGTGAACAACTAGTCGGTCACCTTCGTTTGAGACCCAGCAGGCAATTTGAACCACCACGGTTGCCTACCAGCATCGCCTCAAACATGCCGAATTGAACGATCTCATCGCGTTTTCTCGCAAGTTCGCGGCCTCTGGAATCCGATGCCATGGTGGTTCAAATTCATTGGTGCTCAAAATATTGAACAACTGGTCGGTCACCTTCGTTTGAGACCCAACAGGCAATTTGAACCACCAGGGTTGTCTACCCGCAGCGCCTCAAACATGCCAGATCGAACGATTTTCTTGCGTTATATTACAAGTTCGGGGCTCGTGGAATCCAATGCCGTGGTGGTTCAAATTTATTGGTCCTCAAAATATTGAACAACTGGTCGGTCACGTTGGTTTGGCACCGAGTAGGCAATTTGAACCACCACGGTTGCCTACCCGCATCGCCTCAAACATGCTTGATCGAACGATTTTCTTGCGTTTTCTAGCAAGTTCTCAGCCTCTGGAATCCGATGCCGTGGTGGTTCAAATCATTGGTGCTCAAATTATTGAACAACTAGTCGGTCATCTTCGTTTAAGACCCAGCAGGCAATTTGAACTACCACGGTTCCCTACCCACAGCGCCTCAAACGTGCCGAATTGAACGATCTCATCGCGTTTTCTCGCAAGTTTGCGGCCTCTGGAATCCGATGCCGTGGTGGTTCAAATTCATTGGTGCTCAAATTATTGAACAACTGGTCGGTCACCTTCGTTTGACACCAGCAGGCAATTTGAACCACTACGGTTGCCTACCCACAGCGGCTTAAACACGCCGAATTGAACGATCTCATCGCGTTTTCTCGCAAGTTCGGGGCTCGTGGAATCCGACGCCGTCCACGAGCCCCGAACTTGTAATATAACGCAAGAAAATCGTTCGATCTGGCATGTTTGAGGCGCTGCGGGTAGACAACCCTGGTGGTTCAAATTGCCTGCTGGTCTCAAACGAAGGTGACTGACCAGTTGTTCAATATTTGAGCACCAATGAATTTGAACCACCATGGCATCGGATTCCAGAGGCCGCGAACTTGTAAGATGACGCAAGAAAATCGTTTGATCTGGCATGTTTGAGGCGCTGCGGGTAGACAACCCTGGTGGTTCAAATTGCCTGCTGGGTCTCAAACGAAGGTGACTGACCAGTTGTTCAATATTTTGAGCACCAATGAATTTGAACCACCATGGCATCGGATTCCAGAGGCCGCGAACTTGTAAGATGACGCAAGAAAATCGTTTGATCTGGCATGTTTGAGGCGATGCGGGTAGGCAACCCTGGTGGTTCAAATTGCCTGCTGGGTCTTAAACGAAGGTGACCGACCAGTTGTTCAATAATTTGAGCACCAATGATTTGAACCACACGGCATCGGATTCCAGAGGCTGGGAACTTGCTAGAAAACGCAAGAAAATCGTTCGATCAAGCATGTTTGAGGCGATGCGGGAAGGCAACCGCGGTGGTTCAAATTGCCTACTCGGTGCCAAACCAAGGTGACCGAATAGTAGTTCAATATTTTAAGCACCAATGAATTTGAACCACCACGGCATTGGATTCCACGAGCCCCGAACTTGTAATATAACGCAAGAAAATCGTTCGATCTGGCATGTTTGAGGCGCTGCGGGTAGGCAACCCTGGTGGTTCAAATTGCCTGCTGGGTCTCAAACGAAGGTGACCGACCAGTTGTTCAATATTTTGAGCACCAATGAATTTGAACCACCACGGCATCGGATTCCAGAGGCCGCGAACTTGCGAGAAAACGCGATGAGATCGTTCAATTCGGCATGTTTGGGGCGATGCTGGTAGGCAACCGTGGTGGTTCAAATTGCCTGCTGCGTGTCAAACGAAGGTGACCGACCAGTTGTTCAATAATTTGCGCACCAATGAATTTGAACCACCACGGCATCGGATTCCAGAGGCCGCGAACTTGCGAGAAAACGCGACGAGATCGTTCAATTCGGCATGTTTGAGGCGCTGTGGGTAGGCAACCGTGGTGGTTCAAATTGCCTGCTGGTTGTCAAACGAAGGTGACCGACCAGTTGTTCAATAATTTGAGCACCATGAATTGACCACTGCAGAAGTTGTCTTTTGAAGGCACTGAAGTTGGAAGATATAACACCATGTGCAAGTGGAATCGGTGTTTTGGCCATTGTGTTGGCTTCTAAGGACGTAATTTACGTTATTTACGCCAGTTTTACTTATTTTAACGTTGAGCCGTGCTTGTATTTCTATTTTCTTCCGTTTTGGTTGTTTTCCCCTTCTATAGCACGATCCGTAAAGCTGACCCGTTTTTGGCCAAAATTTTTTGGCCAAAAAGGCGGACGTGTCGATATCTGCGCTCGTTTGGGCACAGGAGTCAGAAGTAACGAAACTACCCCGAAACGTGAGAATCGCTCTGGTGTGTCGCATAGTCCAGACCTTCCTTTTGAACATCCAACAGTTTGTAGGACTCGGCCGCTCAATTTTGAAAATGCCAGTTCTCGGCACTAGTGTTTCGGCACAATTGTTTCGGGTTTCGTCCCACTGTGTGCCGTTGCCATGGATATTTTTGTTTTTCATGTTTTAATCATTTGCTCAGAACACAGACGATTTCTTGTTACTTTGATGAGCCAGGAATTTTAGTTTTAATTTTTTATTTGAACCTTTTTTTCATATCATTAACGGTTCTCGTTTTCAATTGTTCCAAATTTATGTTTTTCTAGTTTGCGGAAAATTTCCACGATAAATTTTCGACAAAAAATTGGAATTTTCGTTTTTTTCCATGGTTGAAATAGTTTAAGGTTGTTTATTTGAAAATCGGAGAGGGGGGGAAGAATCCACGGAGCTCGGACAATAGAAGTTCTTTGGAACCCCTAAAAACACAATATAATTGGCTGAGCGATAGCGAAGCCTGTTACTCCAGTGGGGTTGAAAAGTTTTTCCTGTATGTCTGTGTGTCCGCACTACTCCTGAACGGCTCGGCCGATCTCGGTGAGATTTTGCACACTTTTTGAGCATGTCCTTGGCTCGGCACACGCGAAATTTCACTATCCTAGCTCAACTGGTTCAGTTTTTATAGCCGAAAAACACCTAAAAAACGGCGAAAAATCGAGTTTTCTGCAGGCAGATTACCTCTGCCTTAGAGAAGGGGGGTCTGGGGGCGGAGCCCCCCAGCCCCGACAAGTTAATGAGTCACAAGGGATCTAGAATGAAGGGGGGTCTGGGGGGCGGAGCCCCCCAGCATGCATCAAGTAAGAAGTAACCGACGATGGACAAGCCATTGCCTGCCGAAGGCAGACTAGCGCCGCAGGCCAAGGTAGGTACGCCAGGCGCGGATTGGAGGAACAGGCAGCGAGACATCGCGAAGCCTGTTACGACAAGACGCGGTCTGGCGTAAACCTACCTTGTATTTTACTTGCCAAATCACCAATATGGCACCTGAAGCCATTGAGGTAACCCTCAATTTGAGTCTGACATGCAAGGCAGGCCGCCTGGCTCATCTTGAGAACCTTGCCTGCTAAGCAGTTACTAAAGAAACCATGGTGGTGGCAGGGCAACAGAAAGTACTTTCTTAACGTGCTCTAATTGAGAAAGCTACTTTGTGATCAGCACATTGACAAATGAAGAAGGAATATCAAATTAATAATGATAGATAAGAATAGTTAAAAAGCCAATATAAAAGACAAAGCAAGATTGGTTTGTGCAAAGACCGTTCTGTGCATTGAATCTGAATTAATTGTCAGGTCCTGCTGTTAAGTCGTTAATGTGAACCCTGTGACCAGGAGGTTACGCCTCTATATTGTTTAACACCCAGGGCATACAGGCTTGGTGGGGTTCCACTTGTGGACTTTTTCCAGGCAATTAATGCACAAAGCAACGTGATAGCAAGGTGACAAAATGTACCTTCTAGTCCAGTATTCACAGAAGCTGCATGTGTCCTCATCATCGTCAGAAAACAGCACATCAGGCTCTGAACTACCAGCAGCTTCACACATTTCAGATAAAATTTGGCGAAAAACACGCCTGAAAGGAGGAACAGACTGTCGACGAGCAAATTGAACAACACAGAAGTCTTTTGCAGAAGGTGGTTGGGTGGTTGAGTCAAGGCACACTCAACCCCAACTGGCATTTCAATTGTACTGGTCTGCGTAAATTCCTCGGCTTCTACATTATCACTTTGCTGTTCAAAAGTCATATGGTCAGGCACCGCAACTTTCAATGAAATATTCTTCACTTCGGCTGCATCCATCGGGCAAGGATTGTGCTGTTTATTCTGTTGCACCTGAAAAAGAGATAAAAAGAAAAGTGTTTACGGTTTCAATTGTTTTCCTGTTTAGGGTCAGTTGGGGTAATAATGGGACACTGAAAACTTGGGGGAAAATGGGACACTTTCTAGTCTTTACGAGTTTTGGCATTTTAAAACGTCCTACAATGACATGTCCGTGGTTAAAATGTTCATTGAGGTGTCTAGTATTCCATTTTTCATACGGCGCGACAATGACTGCTCATAGAAATGGGAATTAAGAAATCAAGTAGAACATGGCAATTATGGGTCTTCTAAAGATTGGAAAAATTTGCCGCAGAGGTCATCTAATTAAAACTCTACTGAACGCCCCATAAACAGAAAAGTAAAGTACACGGCAAAACCAACGTCCGGGTTTCCCAGGCGCACCCTGGAAAAATACCCTGTTTTTCCAGGGTGCGCCTGGGAAACCCGGACGTTGTTTTTGCCGTGTACAAGGTAGGTTTACGCCAGACCGCGTCTTGTCGTAACAGGCTTCGCGATGTGTCGCTGCCTGTTTCTCCAATCCGCGCCTGGCGTACCTACCTTGGCCTGCGGCGCTAGGCTGCCTTCGGCAGACAATGCTTCTCCATCATCAGTTACTTCTGAACTGTTGCATGCTGGGGGGCTCCGCTCCCAAGACCCCCTTCATTCTACATAGAGGTGCTTCATCTACAAATTACATTATCTTGACCCTTGTAACTTTTCAACTTGTCGTGGCTAGGGGGCTCCGCCCCCAGACCCCCCTTTCATCCAGACAGGAGAGGTCTACCGACAGAAAACTCGATTTTTCGCCGTTTTTTAGGTGTTTTTCGGCTATAAAAACTGAACCAGTTGAGCTAGGATGGTGAAATTTCGCGTGTGCCGAGCCAAGAACATACCTAATAACCCTGCGAAATCTCAGCCAGATCGGCCGAGCCGTTCAGGAGGAGTAGTGTACACACACACACACACACAGACAGACAGACAGACAAAACTTTTCAACCGCACTGGAGTAACAGGCTTCGCTATCGCTCAGCCAATTATAGTGTTTTGGAAAGCTAAAAGAACGAGGATTTCGATCCACGAACTCATTTTGACATCAATGCATTCGTTAACTTGCAATCGTAGAATTTTCCGGTGGGGTAAGAATGGGACACCACTTTGGGGAAGAATGGGACACCCCTGGGGTAAAAATGGGACACTTGGTTAACGGTAAATTGTGGCCTTTGGGGAGAAAATTTTCAAAGTTGTTCGAATTGACATCTCTGAACGGAAACAGATTGGCCTCGACAATACAAAGAAAAAATGTCGACACATGCTATGGGTTTGGACGGATATTTAAAAAGTTCGAAAGTTCTTGAATTGGTCATTTCTTTCACTTCGTCAAAGGAGATCTCTTGGGCTTCAATGTGGTTCTTCCACTGGGCGATTTTTGTTTTGATTGAGTACTTTGTCCAAGCATCCCTAAGGGTATTGTACCACTCATCTGAGAGGACCACATTTTCTCATATTTCTCATTCAGGGTGTCGTTAAGGTCTTCCTTTAAAGGGAACTTGTCTGCGTCCTCTTCAACAATGGTCTCGATGATTTCCTTGGCCATTGATCATATTTCTGTAGTTGAGCGATTCTCACGTTTCGGGGTAGTTTCGTTTCTTCTGACTCCTGTGCCCAAACGAGCGCAGATATCGACATGGGGTTTGTTTCCGATGTTAGGGAGGGCCATTGCCCACTAAACGCACACATTTCGAAAAGTTCACGTTCGTTGGATTGGTCTACGTAGCGTTTGGAATACCCCAAATGTAACTTCCGTGATTGTCCAAAGAGAACATACTCGAACTTCCCGCCCCCAGTGTGGCGGTGGGGTTCGAAAATGCTGCCAACTGTCGATGGGGATTCGAAGCTTGGCATGTCTCGAGCTGATTTCAACCGAAGACCAAAACGCCAGACTTCTTTCAAAGGTACTTATGCTGCAACGAAAAATGTCCTCCGTATATTCAATTTCACTACACAAATTTCGAAAAGGCAGCTCTGGACTTCTCCCCAAGCCAAACTTTTAACTTTCCATGACACAAGCCATCAAAGTGGAGTCCCTGGGATATAATTGCATGGGTCGCGGAAATCTAAGATGCTGTACACGGTCTCAAAGCGGGCTAGAGCATTATAAAATGGCGTGTATCAACAATTACCTGTAACTTCCGTGGCACCCTTTACCCAATGTTGCAGCAGCACTGGGTGAAAAAATTTTCCGCTTAAATGTCGGGCTTAGAGTATCATTTGACCCTGGCACGACTTTTAAGCCACAGCAAGCCCGAGTCAGCCGTTAAAGCCGATTTTCACACTTTGTAACTTCCGTGATAACGTAATTTCCGTGATCAAAACACCCACTAAAACGTATGGGAATACCTTATGGCTCATGTTTTTAGGAAGGTAGTACAAGGTCTTTACTATAAATACCATTTGCCATAACTCTAGTATCATCCAGGACCCCAATAATCAGAACAACTTAATTGGATATTTCTCACTTTCGGCAAATCAGAGACGCCAAAACTACCCCGAAACGTGAGAATCGCTCAGTTCCCGAAGTCTTTGAGGGTTCTGCTCGTATTCTTGTTGACGTAAACTTTCTCCGCAGTGGTCCTTGTGTGGCCTTGGATGCGCGCTGCACCGTCCGAGACATCAGGTTCCATGTCCTTGGCCATTGTGGTTGTGGTTCTGCGGAGGAGTTCCCCATTGAAGCGGCCTTGGATTTGGTTTTCCTCGGCCCACTCCTGAATGTCCACGTCGAGCTTGACCACAGGCCCACCACTGAGACCAACAAGAAAGATATCATTATTGAATCTAGGTATTGAAGCCAAGGCCTTCCTTAGTTTCAGGTACTCGCGGCACAGCTTGAATTCACGGCGGTCCAGGACGACGGTGCATGCGCCGTCAGCATCCCTTTTGTCGAGGGGTGACCCACTGTAAAATTTTGTGTACAATGATTGTGTGAATGTGCAAGAATGTCCACGATTTCTCGCGTTTTTGCCACACATGTTGCCTACTTACAGGCGTTTTGCCTCCTGAATGTGGAATGTGGTCAAATTTTGTACAATGAATGTGGGAAGCTGTTCTCCCCTCGCCTTTTGTGCTCTGCCACCTCAATTGTGTACAAGGGTTCCATATCATCAGACTTTTTAGTTGCTTCAAATTCAGAAGTCTTGATTGACGTTGGAACACCACCCCTTACCGACTTGAAAACAAAGCAACACGAAATGAACCTTGTGAGCTCCCTGAGCACTCTAACCAGGGGGTGGAAACGGCCTAGGGCCGGCCTGGTCCCATGCGCGTTACTAGTGCGCGCGAGCGGTCTGGCCGGCGGGACCTTGCACCGCGCCACTTTTCGTTCGATTGTGACTATGTTTTCGGACAAAACCCAAACAAATTATACATTTTTGGAAAGGTTAATAAATTTGCCGCATTTGTACGTCAAAATTATGTGTCTAGGTGCCACGACGGCTTAGAAAACCAGTCCGGAATCGGAAACATGTCGAAAGAATGGCGCCAGTCGTCACAGAAATAACAAGTTTTCGTCTATTTAGAGGCGTTTTTCGTAGATACGTCCCGCGAGCCGAATGCTCGTTGATATCTAACAGAAACTTGGCAAAAGGTTTCAAAGCGATTCATTCATCCAGTAAAAAGTACTAGCGTAAATACTGTGTCTGGAAAATCGGTGCCGCCACGGCACCCAAGTCTTTATTAGATGCCAGTTCTGTTAAACGTTCAACCAGGCGGCCAAAAATAGGCCTATCCCATGTAAAAATGTACGCTCTTTCGATCTGCAGCAGCCGTTTTAACGTTTAAGAGCGCCAATATACTCAAACATTTTGCATTAGTCAGAGGTTGGTCGAGCCGACAGATTGACACCATTTTACATTGCACATTATAGAGCAAAATTCACTTACCTCTCAGGAAAATCCACTTATACCCGCTCTGACAATAGGTTTGGTGAGTGCTAATATGCCTTCACATTGAGGGAAAAACTATTTTCTAAAGTACTGCACAACAAAATGTAACTTGCTTGTAACGGAGCCGTAGCAGACGCTCTCGGAACGGTCGGGCGGTATGGCAAACTCAGAGGAACGATGATCCAGCAGAGAGACGAGCCGAGCGGCAGACGACAGAACACGCGATTTCGAGTGTAGGGATCTTGTTGGCGTACCTGAGAACACCTGTTGTGCAGCTCAGTCGTTTCCGAGGTGAGAAAAGGATTGAATTACAGCGCATGCCTTGCTTTCTTGACTCATCTTCCGAAAAACGCATCTGTCGGACCGCTCGGGAAACGCTAAATACATCTAATCCGCGGTGCAAAGCGATGCTTCGAGTACAGGTTATGAATTGATTTCCTCTGCCTCCTTTCACCGCACTAAAGTTTCTTTGCCAGTTAAATCCTACAGCCTTTCTGGCGCTGATGGCCCCTTTCGCCCTTTTCATGTTTTTCCCTCTTTCCAAACATTTATTTTTGTTTTCTGTTTGGCTGCTGCTTAGTGTGGTCTGCCCTGTTCGTTCCCTTCTGCTACACTGCAAATAACAAAACCAGATTGACTTTATGTTTAAAATGTAAGTTTTATAATATATTTGATTTCTTTTGTTTGTCTTTTTCAGTGCTGTTATCTGTGGATACTCACCCTACATCATGGCCAAAAACCTACGATCCAGTAAGGTAAACAATTTTACTGTAGTTTATCTCTGGCTTTTGCCTGTATTTTAAAATTATAATTGTGATATTTTTTTTTAGAAGAGTGGTGCCTCTAAACATGACTCAACACTGCCTGAATTGGATCCCACTCCAAGTAACAGGGGAGCCAGATCAAGGGCAACACGCAGGACCCAAGTTGAAAATCCCGTTGAAAATCCAGTCGAGCCCCCACCTACATCTGAAGCGACTGCTAAACCTCAGGTTTTGTATTTTTGTTTTTGATTAGTTACTGAAATTGAAGTGAGATTTAGCTTAAGAAAGTCTTTTTCTTTGTGTAGATAATAAAATTTATTTTTGATATTATTTTAGAAGAGTGGTGCCTCTACAAAGGACTCAACACTGCCTGAATTGGATCCTACAACAAGTAAGAGAGGAGCTAGATCAAGGGCAGCACGCAAGACTCAAGTTATAGAGCCCGTTGAAAATCCAGTCGAGCCCCCACCCACATCTGTAGCCACTGCTAAACCTCAGGTTTTGTATTTTTGTGTTTGAATAGTTACTAAGATTGAAGTGAGATTTAGCCTAAGAAAGTCTTTTCTTTGTGTAGATTAGTACAGGAAAAGAAGGTGCAGTAAGGGAGAGTTCAAGTAAAAGCAAAACTAAATCAACAAAGGTAACATTATTATTGCTATATTAAGTGTAAAACGTACAGCCAGTCACACAATGTAAGTGTATTATTGTTCCTTGTTTTTATCCAATTTCCAGGCAAAGTCTGTCAAATCAAAACAAGTGACAGTGAAACGAGCAACACCAAAGCAAGTAAAACCAAAAAAGAATAGAAAGGGAAGTTCTAAGAAAAAAGCTGCTCAATCAACAACAAGTGAAGTAGGTACATAAATACAATTAAGGGCCTTATTGTTTGTGGATAAACTCACACGCAGTCTGAAATTGCTTGTTTTCCTTTTCTCAGCATGCACTAGATGATGAAATTTATTTGGAAGCTAATGCAACTGTGGAGATGAACCTTGATGAAGATACCCAGTTGCCAGCGAGTGGAGTGAGTGTGGAAGCTTCACATGTCTCTGCTGGACAGTGGATTGTCACACCATCACCACCCTCAGAACCACTCATCTGTGAAGTGTGTCAGAAACCTCTCAAGACCAAGCATGGGCTCCGCAGACATGTTATGAGTCACAAAATTGCTGGTAAGTAGAAGTAATTTAATGTCTCATTTTTATTTGTGTAGACTTTTCACTCATTTTTTTCGCTTTCCATTGAATACATTGTGTTACATATTTTTGTTATTTATACACAGTATCAGTCTCTTATTGTATTATTAATTTTCTTTTGTAGATGCCAACTCACGTAGACCTTCATCTGTTGTTCTGCAGCCATTGGTGGAAGACATGGTTGTGACAACACTTGAAGAAATGCAATTGGAATTTGGTAAAGAGAAGAGAGAATATATAGAAGCCATTCTGAACTCAAGAGAGTCTGAAAACTGGAAAACTTTTTTATCTGAAATATCTGATCCATTCCTAGAAAAATTTTCCATGCCAACAAAAATTTTTCCATCTAATCAGTATGGAGATGAGTTAAAAGAACTGAATCGTCTTTTAAACAACAGGGAGGCTTATGCCCAACTGTTGAGTTCTTTTGACTGGCTCAATATAACTGTTAGTGTTCCACAGCATGTTCCGGGCATGGTCCTTTTTCGACTGTGTTCGAAGTTAGTCGATAAGCTTGCTCAGTTTGTCTTTAGAGAAATGAAGGAAAAGAAGCCAACATGTAATGAAGCTAGTGTTGAAAAAATGAGTGATATTGAAAGGGAGGCTTTTGTGATACATGTGAGAAAATTGCTTCAGGAGTACTATAAGAGAGGTCTCAAAGGTGGCTCTAAGGTTTGGCTCTCAAGATGTGCATGCATTAGGCAGAAATTTATTGAAAGTGGTGACTCAAGTGAAGTTCCTACAGTAGATATGGTTTTGGATAATCAATCATGGGAACAAGATAAAAGTGGAAATGTCAAGCTCAAACTAAGTGATAGTTGTGTTGATTTTTTTACTAAAGTAGAAGAGATTATTGAATCATTGTTTAAAGGGAATGAATCCGTTAATTGTGATAAAGTTGTTGATGTTGTATTGAAATCTATTGAATTGCTTGATGCATGGTTTTCTTTGACCATGCTTTTTTTTTCTGAAGTTGAGTCACTGGTTTTTATGAAAGATGTAATTTCAATTGTAGTTAATCTTTCTATGAAGCTGGAAGTTAATCGACTGCGAGAAGAAAACAGAGGCAGAGTAAATAAGTATGCTCTTAGGACTGATCTCAAAAGAAATTAGCAGTTTGTCCTGTGGCTACATAATAAGTTGACAAGTAAGATATGTTACTAATGATTGTAATTCAATGCTTTTAAAATTGTTTCTACATGTTGAAAGAAACCTAAATAAAAAATACAATTGAGTATGTTGAAGTGTTCATGTTAATAAGTTTACAAATACAGTACACACAGAAAGAGATTATTCTAATGAACAACTTAAGTTTTGCCATGATTCAGTGTATAAAAATATAACAGTACTAACAAAATACAAACTTAAACATAGGGCTTTTGTACAGAAATATATTTTATTTTCTGGGTCTGCAAGGTAACGGTTCTTCATCAATTACAAGCTGGCGGGTTCCTCTTGTGTTGCCCTTCTTGCCTGGGAGAGCTGCGCCCTTTTGCACTGTGAGTGCCAGGCTCTTCTGTAATACACCTTGTAATGTGGGATTGTTGCTAGCTCCTCCACACATTCTCAGAATTCCAAAATATTGTTCTAATTTGTCTTGGTTGAATTTCTTTGCATCAATTGAAGGGGCACCACAGTCCAGCAGAAACTTGACAGCACCACAAAATCCAAAGATAGTTATATGAAGTGATTCATAGGACTGACTGCTAATGGTCATCTTTTCTCTATCTTCAGCTGTAAACTCTCCCTCCCTATTCTCAACACTTTTCTGCCAATCTTGGAAAAATTTTAATACTTCTTTCTTCAGAGTTGTAGTAAGTCTTTCATCATTTACAGATTTATATGGCAAAAGGTTCTTGTTACTCTTGTTCCTTTTGCCATCAGGATCATGAGAGCCATTCAGGCAGTCAAAAAATTTATTGACTTCTTTTAAAAACATTAATAATTGTGAAGTCACAAGTCCATCGAACCGTTCATCATCCTTGTAGTCAGAAAGGCTTAGGCTGGCTGAGTTGCTCATGGTCTGGGTGGCATATTTGACATTCATCCTTGTGAATGCTGTGAGTTTCACATGAGCCCATGTCAACTTGTGCTTTTTAAATTTGTCTTTGATCGAAGCATTCAAAAGCGCCTCCAAGGCTGCCCAGCTTATGACCTCTCCGTCTTTCCACATTGCTCGGGTGTTGTAGTGACCATGGGAGTTAGAAAAACAGTTCCGAATGGTTTTGAGCAGATGAGGAGGATCAATCATGAAGAAAATGGGTCTGTCTTCTCCACATGCAATGTTCCTGGTGGAGTAGACAAATTCTTCTGAATGATCGTACTTAGCATGCATTTTGAAGAACTTTTTGTTGCAACCAGCTCCATCACCAATCAAAGTCAAAATCTTGATGTTGCGGCTTTCAAGGTTGAAAATCACATCCCAAGCTCTTGTGTAGAGCTGCTCGGCAGACAATTCTGTTGTAGGAAAAATTGCAACAACTTCATGAACATCCAGAGATACACCTTGCAACATAAACACAAGAACTTTCTTGGCCTCTTGTTTCTTGATTTCTCCTTCACCAGCCAACTGATTTTCAAGATCTGCAACACTCTGTTCAATTTCACTCAGGTTTACGAAACCAACAATGTCCCCAGACTTTGTCACCACTAATCCAGACTGGATACTCATTTCATCAAATAGTAAATTAAAATATCTTTGGTAATCTTCTGTTATTACTTTTTCCAGTTTCTCGGACAATAAATCTATGACTGCTTGCTGAATGCCTTCCTTGGCTTGAGTGAAGTGAGAAAAATCATACAGTCTCCTCTGAGAGGGTAGTTGTAGAAGTCCAGATTCTCTCAAGTATTCATAAGCAGTCGGGGATAAGCTCTGGAGATGCAGAGCAATCTTAATCATCATTGGATTCCACCGCATTGTTCTGGGATTCGATTGTTTTGAAATGGCTTTCATTTGCTCACTCCAAAATAACTTTTGGATAGGTGTCATTTTAGTTACATTTTGCTTCATTACATCAAAGAAATCCTTGCTGAGATGTTGGTCTACTACAATACTTTCAGATTTTATCATCTGACGCACTTTCTTTTTATAATATCTTATAGTCTTGCCTGCAATTTTCTTTTCTTTTGCCAATGACTTTGTTTTAGCAAGAAGTGCTTTTCTCAACAAATACCTGTTGTTGATTTTTGACAAGTCTGATTCTTCAGCCCGATCATCCCTCCATTTTTGGCCCGCCCTTCTATTCAAAAAATAGGGGAGGGCCTATGCATTTGCCTTTGTGTCTGTGTGTTGTTGTTTTTGTTGTTGTTGTTGTTGTTGTTGTTGTTGTTGGCGTCTGTGTACAAGGAAGGAGTTGAGCTAGAGTAACCAGATTTGGAGGGTACTTCAGGAGTACCGTCCAAACAAATAATCCGGTGGTGCAAATCCCGTCCGGGTCGCACAAGGGCTGCTGCAGGTGCATCATGGTTTACATGAGCGGGAGGGGGATTTCCGCCATTATTGGTGCTAGCAGGGCACATAGGGGTATTTTTGGAATCGGGCGACGAGACAAGATGAATGGACCTGGTCCCGACCCCATCGGCCGCTTTTACAAGTTGGCCAGATCAGGATCTTCAAAAAAGGGGGTCGACCGACTAAAAAATTTATTGCAGATTTCGATTGGTCTCAGCAAGACCTTTTCAACGAGGGGTCGGAAAGGGGGTCCAGGAGCCCGACTTCGTCTATTAGTCACATCAGGATCTTGAAAAAAGGGGTCGACCGACTGAAAATTTTTACTTAAGTTTCGGATAGGTCTTGGCAAGACCTCTTCAACGAGGGGTCGGAAGGGGGGTCCAGGAGCCCGCCTTCATGAGTTATGGGAAAAAGTGCGACGGACTCGTTTTGCGCTCCTGCTGTGCCTCTATTGCAAGGAGTTGCAGTAGCATGGCAAATATGGGTATTTTCGGAATGAGGGCGAAGAGACAAATGAAATGGGCATATTCTAAGGTCAGTTGGAGTAAAAAGTGTAAGGACTATTGCATATTGTGAATGGAAGGGCGGCCTAAGTCACGATGGTACATCGATAACTTTGCTTTACCCGCTCACGGTGTGTGTGATGCGAGCGGGCCGAAGGCCCGGGCCTTCGACTGGCCAAGTTGGGTCTGATGCGAGGGCCGAAGGCCCGAGAATAGGCCGCCGGCAGGCCAAGCTGGGCCGGCCCCCTGTCGAACCGAGTTGCCGGCGCAGCGAAGCGGAGCTGGCAACTCGGTTCGACGGAAGGGCGGGCCCTAGCTTGTTTTTGTTTGAAACTTAGTCTGTTACATTCACAGGCTTCACACCTCTTTGCCTCCATGTACACTAACGTGCAGTCTTTGCTTCTATATCGTGGACTTTGAGAGCTGCATTTGTCAATTTGCCCCATTCCGAGTTCTTCAGCAGCGTTCCAGGAATCAGTGTAAGTAGTTACTCCTTCACACAGCTTCACACTTTCAACTACAGTGGTGAGAATTTGGAGATATTGGGCAAGATCAGATATCTTGCTCTGATCTGGCTGAGGCATGGTCAGAATAAAGTTGTCCTTTGGCAGTTGGTTGTTATTGAAAAATATTTTTGTCCCTTCATTGGGGGACCAAACCACTGCCCGTTCAACGGCCACATTTTCATTGTCTGTTAGCAAAGTAAGGCGGCACATTTCATTTCTTGAATCAACACTCCATTTAGAACCTGATTCTTTTAGGCTGTGGTGCAAATAGTACACTAATGCTTCCACTGCTGAGATCTCCTGTATAACAAAATGATACAATTATTATTTTTTTTTTCAATCTTATTGATAAATAACATGTGTGACAAAGCTAATAGGAATCAAACTTACAGATGGAAAATCCTCCATGCTTAGTTGGCTTTCCTGGCTAGAAGGGATATCGG
>NW_023144630.1:11117045-11133301 GCF_012932325.1 Thrips palmi | reverse complement strand
AAGCAGCCTGTCTCTCTCTACTGGTGCAGGACCTGCAAATCTGGGTTGTTTTCTAACGAAACGGATCTCGAAAACCATAAGTCGGGGCGTCCCCGGGAAAAAACTTTGCCATAAAGAGGAAGATTGGGCCTGGGGCATTTGGGGGTTCTTTTTTCTCTCCGTATTATTAGGTCCCTCTCAGTGGCTTTCCAAAAATCACTTACTTTCAAGGCGTTCCAGGAGTGCTCCTGGAACTTGGGACGCAAATCAAAACACCACTTGCCCTTCATTTGGTCACTGCCAACATGTGTGCAAAATTTCAGGAGGCTGCGACTTTTAATTCTCTCAATCGGTGCTTCCAAAAATGTTAAAATTTCGAACTTTGAGGCGTCGCGACGCCTAAACTAAGCGTCGCAGGGCAAAACGGTTCGACATGATGGTTCAACACATCAATCACTATCGATCAGCGAAAAAAAATTTTGCGCTCCTACGGCCTTAACAAACTTTTGTAATTTTACGAACAATTTGTCCCATGGAATTAACAGCAAATTACTCGTTAATTTACAATTGAATTTGTAAAATTACGATAATGCTTGTAATATGTCAACTTTCGTTCGTGAAATGACGACATTCTTCGTAAAATTACAGCTATAGTTCGTAACTCGCGCTGCTCGCTGGGGGCTCCGCCCCTAGACCCCCGCATGTGTGCGGCGCGTGCCGAAGTATTTTCCGTGGTAACCAAAGGCAAATTTTCTAAGGAAGTAAATGTGCTGCTTCTTTGAAAGGTCTATTTCGAGGGGTCCTATTCAAAAGATCTTATCTGGGCGTTACCCCCAAGACAATCTTATCTTAAACGCAGGCAAATTTTACTCACTTTGACCCTTTGGGACGGGTACGAGAGTAAGCGGAATATATTTCTGCATGCACTATTGGTTTCTTTCATCTTTCATCTTCACATTTCAGTGAAATTTAATCACAAATTATATCGATTTGGGAGCTGTATCAAATTTATCAAACTGAGTGCAATTTGCCTGCGTTTAAGATAAGATTGTCTTTGGGGGGGAAAAGCCCAGATAAGATCTTTTTAATAGGACCCCTCGATTTTGAGCTTTTGACCATATAATTAAGCTACTTTTACTGCCCAAATAGATAGCTTGTTGCTTGGCTACTGTGGCAGTCAATGGGTGCATACAAAATCCGGAAAATATTGAAGACTGCTTTGACAAGGATAGAGGTGAATGGAAAAAAACCCCAAGTCTCTACGACCACTCCTTGACCCCAAAAATTTCTATGAGTGAGTCAGTGAGTGGTCGCAGTCAGTCAGTCGGATTGGGGCTATATAGATTCTTGATGATGATGATTTACCCAAATGCCGGTGGCGGGGGCCCGACTGCTGCAGTTTCGGAAATTCTCGACCAGACCTACCGATGGGGCGAATAAAAATTTTTAGTCATTCGGTCCCCCTTTTTTGAAGATTGAGTAGGTTTGCTCGGAAACGGTGAGAGTTTTCAACTTTTGGGATATTTCCCTATTTTCCCATTAAATTTGGAATCGAACGGAAAAAGCCGCAAGTCTCTACGACTACTCCTTGACCCCAAACATTTCTATGAGTGAGTGAGTCAGTGGATGAGTCAGTGAGTCAGTCAGTCGGATTGGGGCTATATAGGTTCTTGATAAGTGAGGGAGTCAGTCAGTCGGATTTTGCGGCTATGTAGGTTCTTGATGATAATTGATGATTGATTTTGAGTATGTTGCGGTGACGGCGACCCGATTCGGCACAGTTTCGGAAAAGTCTCGACCAGACCTACCGATGGGGCGAATAAAAATTTTTTAGTCGGTCGGTCCCCTTTTTTGAAGATTGAGTGGATTTTGTGAATTTAGGCCTATTTAATCGTTTTGAGGATGTTGCCGGTGACGGGGACCCGATTGCGGCACAGTTTCGGAAATGTCTCGACCAGACCTACCGATGGGGCGAATAAAAATTTTTAGTCGGTCGGTCCCCTTTTTTGAAGATTGAGTGGATTTTGTTGAATTTAGGCCTATTTAATCGTTTTTGAGGATGTTTCCGGGGGACGGGGACCCGATTGCGGCACAGTTTCGGAAACGTCTCGACCAGACCTAACCCATAGGGCAAATAAAAATTTTTAGTCGGTCGGTCCCCTTTTTTTTAAGATTGAGTAGGTTTTCTCGGAAACGGTGAGAAATTTGTTCCCCTTTTTTGTAGATAAAGTAGGTTACTCGGAAAGGTGAGGAATTTTCAACTTTTGGGGGTTTTTTCCCCAAATTTTTCCCCTAAAATTTGGAATTGAATGGAAAAAACCGCAAGTCTCTACGACCACTCCTTCACCCCAAACATTTCTATGAGTGAGTGAGTCAGTGAGTCAGTGAGTCAGTCGGATTGGGGCTTTATAGGTTCTTGATTTTACAAGGTAAACCGTAAAAATCTGTGTAAAATTGTGAAATTTCTCTTTCTATTTAGCCAATAACGAATACGTTCGTAAAATTACGGGTTTATGTTGTAAACTTACGATGGTATTCATGTAAAATAAAGTTGTAAAAATACGACTTCCCCTTACAGTGTTGTCATTATTCTCTGTAGGCTCATACAGTATTTTCCGTAGGACCGCACAGTATTCTCCGTTGAACCTTACAGTGATCTCCGTAGGACTAAACAGTCTTCCAGGTCTTACGGAGAAGACTGTAAGAGCCTACGGAGAATATTGATAAGAGGGCTACGGAGAATCCTGGCAAAAAAATTAACAGAAGTTTCCGTACCTTTTTGCCACAGTGTGAGCCCGCCGCGGCGTTTGTCCCGGAGTCGGGAGTTCCTGCGGACAAACGACGCGGGACGGTAGCGGCTTAAGCCGCCGTAATCCCTACCTGAAAAGGGTCAGCCCCGGGCGCCGGCTGGCCGGGGCCAAGGTGGGGATGACTCAGGAACAAACGACGCGGGCTCACACTGCGAAAACCACAGTGAATCCCGTTAATTTTTTTGCCAGGATTTACTGTAGTTCTGAACACAGGATTTACTGTGCCTGGCTACAGCATTTACTGTAACTTGTACAGGATATTCCGTGTTTCCACTCCTGTGGTACAGTAGAAAGTACAGTAGAGCCTGTAAAAAAGTACAGTAAATCCTGTACTCTGAACAACAGTGACAGCTGTACTAATCACTACAGGATTTACTGTGATTTTTTCCCACAGTGCAGCGTCGGGTGTGCTTAAAATTGCATAAATCATGGGACAAAAAAAGTCCCATGACATTTAGTGTGCATGTTTTCCAAGACAGAATCTCTTTCTTTATAAAATTAGAAACATCTGGTTTCGTTGCTTGCTTGAGAAGAAACAGGGTTCTTGTTTTACTGCCTCCTTAAAGCGGTCTGCTATCCCCCTTTCCACAGGTTGTGGTGCCGGGACTGCTCCAAGGTTTCTTCGGAGGACTGCGCAGACCAGGGCCACGCCTTGTGCTCCCTACGCAAGCTGCGCACGGAGCAGGCGGCGCCCAAGCTGCAGCAGCTCGAAAGCGCCGTGGCGTCTGCTTTGAAGGTGGTGCAGGCTTTGGAGAAGGCTAAGGGCTCGGCTGAGGCCCAGCTGACTGAGTGGCGGGCCCGGCTGAACGAGGCCATGGAGGCCCAAAACGAGCTGCGGGCTGCGGCTAACGCGGGCCGCGACGTGTCTGCAGCACTGCCGCAGGGCCTCGAGAAGTGCCAACAGGCAGCCAACCTACTGGAGGCTGAGTTCCAGCTGCAGATGAATCTTGAAGAGAAAACTGGCAAAGCTTGGAACGGTAACCTGCAGCGGCGGGACGGCGGGGGTCTGCTGGCCCCGCTTTTGCTGCACCTGCACCAGCACGGTGGCATCGACCTGGTAGGGGCATTCCCCATCAATTCTCTGCAAACTCAAGTGTGTGCATGTCACTCGCTTTAAAATGTATGCATGCAGGCACACTGTTTTAAACAGTGTGCTTGCGTTTGCAGAGAAACCATCATAGTCCAAAACGTACTTGCTGGGCTCGGATCCGACCCCCAAATTTAAGCAGAGGATACCGTTGTGTACACAGCTAGACGCTAAAATAGAAATTTAAATTCTAAATGTGTCAGAATGCTTGTTTGTTTATCGTAGCCAACCACCCAAAAATCTCTTTCACAAATGCCTTTGACCGTAGTGATATTTTAATTTAAAAAAAAAATTTAAAACCTTTGTTTTTAGGTTTTTAATAGTACATTCTAACGCCCCAATGGGTTGTAAATCCTTAAGGGCAACATGATTTAGAGGAAAACAAACTTGGAACCCACAGCCTTTCCCAAAAAGAAAGTTTTTGATTTTTTTTTTTAAAGCAGTGTTTCTTGAATTCCCAAAATACGCCATGCTACTGGCATCAAAGGAGCCTTAGGATGAACTCTAACTGTCGGCAAAGCAATGCGGAAGGCAATCCAGGAACACCCGAGATAAATACTCCTAAAGTTATCTTAGTATTCTAAGATATATTTAACTGCCAACCAACAAAACCTCAGTATACTCACGTGGAAAAGAAATTTGATTATCACAATACGGTTTTCACTAGATCACTGCTCGCTGCTATATATAAATATATTTCTCAAAAATATTGACGAGGACCTATATCGGTCCCGTGCATTGGAATCCAACACTGGTAAAACTAAAGCGTAGTATTACCCTCTGTTTTCAAGCGTTATCAGTTTACGCTTGAAATCAAGCGTAACGGGCTCATCCACCGAGTTTCCTCCTATCCAAATGCATGGGGGAATTTCCAGAATTCATTTCAAGCGTAACGTCTCCAAGCGTAATTCTGTGCTTAACTCAAGCATAGAGTTACGCTTTAGTTTTACTAGTGAATTGTCTGTCTTATCACTATAAAACGATTTCGAGGTGAGTCAGCGTAATAAGTCTTAAGGCATTACACAGCAAGAAAATATTTAACGTATGCCGAAAAAGGGGGCAATTTATTGAAAATTCAATAAAATGCGTTTTTTAGTCGAAAACTTGTCTCTGGTAAAAGCTGCGGATCCCAAGTTGTTGTTTTTTTCACCAGAACATGTTGCTCTTTACCGTTTTCAACACATTTGTACGCCTTAATACACAATTAAACAAAACAACTTTTAAAATTTCGAGGTGAATGTCAGCATAACAAGTATTAGGGCCTCGATTAGGGCATTACACAGCAAGAAAACGTCTGCCAAAAAAAGGGCGATTTATTACAAATTCAAGAAACGGTTGTTTTTTTAAGTCTTCAACTTTTTTCTGGTAAAGGGTGAGGATCCCAAGATTGTTTTTCACCACATTATGTTTTCTTTACCGTTTTCAACACATTTGCGCGCCTTAATACACAATTAAACAAAAACACCTTTAAAAAAAGTTAAGAAATTTTATTTGAAATTTCTGAAGTCACCACGACCAAAGTTCTAAAAAAAATTTTCAAGAAAAATTACAGGAGCGTTCCTTGGATGATAGGCTACGATAGACAAAAATTAGGGGCCGGATCTGAGCAGGGACGTTTTGGACCATGATGGTGTGACCCGGAGTGCTCTGGTAGTGAAAGGCACTGGTGATGTGAATGATCTTCGTTCGCACCAATGGTCTGCAGTAAAGTCACACGATCATGCTTGCATCAACCAGAACTTGCGGAGGAAGCCGGACGCCGTTGTAGAACGAGCTACCTTTAGTCGTGATGAAATTCTGGATGTTTCGAAGTTCACTGAGAATGATGAGGTGCATAGCCGGGAACTGGAGGAAGTTCTGCAGGACCCCAACCTTGACAAGGTGAGCTGTGGGACAATCTGTCATCTTCATTCTAGAACAGATTACACTGCGATTAAAATTGAAATATTACGTTTCTGGGGCCCCTGGCCCCTATGGACTCGATTGAGCTCAGAATAGAGTATAATGTGTAAAATAAAGCGCGTTACATTAGTCTGGTGCTCGTCTGTTGATAGGACAAACCAGTAAGACCTACAAAGCATGTTTGATAGTACACTCCACCCGGAGCCAACCTAGCATGGGACACTCCACGCTCTCTACAAACTGGAGTGTGTACTCAGTACATATGCGTATCTACAGATGCATACTTGGCTAAGTGCACATCTACAGATGCATACTTGGCTAAGTACACAGACGTGTACTCCGCTAAGTATGCATCTGTACTGTAGGTGTGTACTTGCATGTATGCATCTGTAGATGGCTGGAGCGTGCTTGGAGGTACACGCCAATGCTCCAGAGAGGAGTGTACTTGCCAAGTCGGCTCCAGGTGGAGTGTACTTGCAGGCAGGTGTCTCCTCCTCCTCCCCACTGGTAGCCAAGGAATGTGACATCACATTCGTTTGAACGTGAAAACGGTGATGTCAGTTTGAACGTGACAAACAGAGAAAATTCATACTCAAACGAATGTGACACACCGCACCGCTCTGTCACATTACTTCAAGTGTGACACGAAATCAGCAGGCAAACTCTCACATTAAAACGAATGTGACACATGGTACCCATTGACATACATCGTGTCACATCCAAACGAATGTGACACCCATATGCTGTCACGTTCGTTTGAATGTGACATGCCCGAATTGTCACATTCAATTGAACGTGACACGCCATAACCTGACTCTTATGGCGTGTCCGGGGCGTGTCACGTTCGTTTGAATATGACAGTTAGGGCATATCACATTCAAACGAACGTGACAGCATATGGGTGTCACATTCGTTTGGATGTGACACGATGTATGTCAATGGGTACCATGTGTCACATTCGTTTTAATGTGACAGTTTGCCTGCTGATTTCGTGTAACACCCGAAGTAATGTGACAAAGCGGTGCGGCGTGTCACATTCGTTTGAGTATGAATTTTCTCTGTTTGTCACGTTCAATCTGACATCGTAGTTTTCACGTTCAAACGAATGTGATGTCACATTCGTTGGCTACCAGTGCCCCTTTTCCCGTGTCACTCATTGCCCCTGTAGGTACACTGAGAATGAAAGAGTCATGATCATGACTAAAATTTTGGGCGAGGACTACTTTATTACCCGCAAATTTGGGTAAGGGGGGTTTCCTCGCCCAAAATTGGCTGAGAACGGTTCTCACCCAAATTTGGGTCTTAGTACTATGAAGCCATGTAGGTAGCTGATTCAGGCTTCCTCACCCATAGTCGGGCGAGAAAGCCTTCCTCTCCCAAATTTGGGCGAGGATTGTTTCCTCGCCCAAATTTGGGTGATAATGTATACTTCGTCCAAAATTGGGTATTGATCATGACTTTTTCATTCTCAGTGTAGGCAACTATTGCGACATCCTCCTCCCTCTTCTACTCGTTTCTTGATGCGCTATGGCTTGCATGTTTCAGGTGAGAAAGCTGGTTGGGGTTGATTGTAAGAAGAGGCCCAACTGGTGTAAAGTGCTGCTGCAGCGTGTGTCCCCGCGCGTTGAGTGGCTGGAAGTTTCCGGTGCCCTCCATTTCCACCTCAACGTGATAGGGCGGATGCCCTCACTGCGTCATCTGCGCATTCATCTCAGGGACAGTAAAATTGCAGCTTCGGATCTCCCGCTGCAGCTGGACGAAGTAATGGTCAAAAACGTTGCGAACCAATACTTCCAGTCCATAACGCGCATGCCCAACCTGAGGAAGCTCTCGCTGAGCTGGAAGAGTACGCCCCATGTCGTGGAGTTTCCCCCTCTACCCGAGGGCCACCACGGACTGTCGTGGCTACGCATGCGCCTGGAGCCGTTATCTACAGTGCTCTCTCTTATCAAAACCCACGCCGCAACCCTCCAGGAGGTACGAATCCTGGCGGCGTCCGAGGGGGAGTCGAAATGGTATGTCAAGGACTTGGCCCACAGGCTGCGGAAGTGTGAGCTGGCGGCCCTGCGGCGCATCGTGTTGCTGAGGGAGTATGCGCGAGACTTCCCCAGCATCAAGATCGACCACTCAGAGGAGTCGTGCCGAAAGCAGAAGAACACCATCTGGGACGGCCTGCTGGCGACGGACGCGAAAAGGACAGTCAGAGTGGTGGAAGTTCTTTGCGAAGTGTGTGACAAGTGTCCCGCCTTCCCCGTCCTTGGTGATTTCACCTGGCAAGATGTTTAAGTTACTGTCAAGGTGCAGGTTTTTAACCATGCATTCTCAGCGGACTTACTGTTACGTGATCTGTAACCTCTACATTTAAAACATTTACTTGAAAATTGTACTCTCAACCTCTGTTTTGTTTGCGTCATTATTGTACTTCGTTAGAAAGTAAACTTTGGCTCAGTGAGAAACGTATGTACTTTCCCACCTTCACTTTTACCCGCACCTTGCATCTTCAGGGTTTGTTCCACTCGTGTGAATTTTGTCAAAATGCCAGAAACATGTCTGAAATCATTATCATAATTCGCGCACCTCTAAAAAGGGAGTCCCAACTCAAAAACTAAATTCTGAAGCAGGTTTCTGACAGTATGACAAAATTTACTCGAGTGACACACTCACTGCCCTTCACACCTCATGAGCAACAGCGCAAACACATTTATTTTGAAGGTTACTGCCACCTGAAAATCAAACTTTTAGGGGAAGCTGCCAGCAGGGTTTTTTTTCCCTTGAGCTGCTTACTTTGACATAAACTGAGACCCACATCCCATTGCTCTCCTGGTTGTTTAGTTTTGTTCGAACCCATGTTCGACTTCCGGTAGGGCATATAACAGTGAGTAATGAGTATCTCGAGTTTTACACGATGTCCAGCGTTGTCGGGAGAGGTGACCCCAAAGATGTCATGCACTTTGACCAGCGAGCCACCTGACTCCGTACACAAAAGGATCCCGTCGAGTTGTTTGCCGATGTCAGTCAAAGGAAGCCTGCTGAATGGCCTGTAATGTCTCGTTAAAAAAAATGGTCAAAAATATTTATTGTGCGGAAGAAGGGACTAATTTGATTTGCGTCCAAGTTGTGTTATTTTTTCATTATTGTGCCTTTGAATGGTTTACATTATTGCCCTAAATTACTCGACTCGATTCCTAGCAGTAAGGGACAAAATCCAGGGAAAAGCGATGTATCTTAATTGAACCCTTTTTGCGCTCTCAATTTAGCGGAATAGAAACAACTGGACCAAAGTCAACATGAATCCGTTAAAAATATTGTCCATCATAGGCAAGAACTAAAAGTTTTTGGATTTTTATGAATCTATTGTGAAAAGAATTAATCCACCTTAATTTTAAGAACTTAAACGGATGAGAGCTAAGTACAGAAATAATACACAAGACGAACCAACGCTTTCTGATGACTATAATTCCATTTGACTTGTCTCCAAATTACACTTCGTTCAAGAAGTACAAGTTGAGATGACTGTGTGTTCCATTGTAACGGAAAGTGGGAAGTTACAGAAATCCTCTACGGAGTGACCAGACACTTCTGATGCTCATCTCAATATGTAACTTACCATGGAAACATGCCACCGGCGTGGCTGCGGACGTGCTTGCACTACTGACGACACAAGTGCAAAGCCGTCACTTCCGATGAATGACGTCTTATCTCACTCCGCGACGCCTGCGGGTAACGCACACGGACATTCCAAGTAATCTCGCGGGTCATGAATATGACCACTCCACTCCACACACATCTGTTTTGAAACGTTTCGGCCTTCCCCCTTGCTCATGTGGGCCAGGGTTTATTTCAGGTGTCTGTCCTTGAGTACTACCGGCAACGGGACTTTGAACAGTCTGCCCTTTCGGCCTTGTTGGTGCTGCCGTCCCGCGACGAGGTTCCAGTCGTCATACCCGTGGCACGGTTTTGTTTCAGAGGCCTCAGGGCACGCGCAGAAAGGTGGAGCAGGAGCACAACATAAGAATTAATATTTGAAAAACAGAAAACAAGATAATAGGGTTTTGACTAAAATATGTCAAACATTGACAAGTTGACTCACGGCAAGGAGTGAAATGTGGTCTAATACTTTCTCTTGGTTGTTAGATCATACTTCGACAATAACGGTCCCAAAGGGGTGTTAATTTCGGTCTTCCCATTTTCGGTCCAGACTCTTATTAATCAAAAATGCTAATGAATTGCACGGTGTTCCTGGTAAATGGAATTTTGAACGTAAAAAATGCGCATTTAATGTGACCAACGAACTAAATTTTCACTTGCGTTTTCTTGCCGCATTCATTGTCTCAAGTCTATGCTCATTGAGGGGGTAACGACTTAAGTAATCCGGCTCACAGCAAATTGGTAATCCGTTATCCAGGTGACCCCAAACTTTGAGGCCATCCGCGAAAATTTGGAGCAAATCCTGCGTGCCTGCGTGATCTAATGGTAATCCAGGAAAAACTGGGATGTAATCTGGAGGTAATCCATATTCCGCACGGTTTGCACGACTCCTTGTAAAACAAAGAACGGTTTGGCACTCCTCCAAACTGACTTTTCTTTTGTTTTCCAACATATAAAAAGGCGGGAAATTCAAAAAGGTTCCAATAACACATGCGCCCAAATCAAATCGACCAATAAGAATCGAGGGGGTAACGACTAGTAAATTTCGTGGCAGCTGGCTGCTGGCCTTTTCGCGTCTTTTTTAATTTCCCGCCTGTTTCATTGTTGGAAAACAGAAAATAGTCATTTTGGAGGAGGGCTCCGTACACATTTCAACTCAACCTTTTGGCCGACAGCGATCCATGTGTGACACATGCTTCCCCGAAAAGGACGAGTACTTCCTGCAGCAGGAAATTTCGATAGCTATCGTAATCTCCCGAGGGTTATCGCTGATAAGGTGCGCTGGGCATGGGCGCGGCCACAAGTCGACCTATCTTGCGGCAGCACGTGGGCGAGTTTTCAGTGTGACACCGAGCGGCGGCCTGCTAGCACACCATGCCGGCGGGAATCCGGTCCGGCAATGCCACTGTCAAGTATTTCTTCATCTTCGAAATTTTGAACATGGTGAGCGCATTACAAACCTAAAAGTGTGTATTGAGAACAAACACAGGTTTTCTCAGTGTAGTAATCAACTCATTTCAAAAGCAATAACTTTTTATTGCATTATCAAGCGCCATGAAAAAGTTATTGCATTTAAAGAGCAATAAATTTTGCATTGCATTTACGAATGTATCAATTTATTAGCGCCACTATTACATTATCACACCAAAACTGTGGTAATCTGGGCCAGACAGAACAACTCCCGTTGTACTTTCTATGTACAATCCTCGCTGTACGTTTCTGTCACAGTTTTCGTTGCAATTTTGTTGTACAAGCCTCTCTTATCCTTGTAGTGAACGGGCAAAAGTGCCCTGGTGCGGGATACAAAGGCACACAGTTTCAGGGTTGATTTCAGGGTAGGGGTTGGGGAAGAAAAATACTGGGAAAGAAAAGTACACCCCCCTGTGGCCTACAGCGGGCATCTTGACATCCATTTGTAAGGGATTTCATACTCAGATTCTCATGTTGAGTTAACATAACCGGTCGGTGGATGGCTCGAAGTCAAGGTATCAGCTCCATAAGGGTGTACTTTTCTTTATTACTCTCTACTTTTCTTCCGCTACTTTCCCCTACGACCCATTTTGCGTGTGGAAGTCTGATGACTTAGTGCAATTGTCGGTGCAGGTGTGCGTGGTGGCGACGATGGTCGTTGGCCTCCTGTGCGCGAGGTCATCGATGGCGGCAAGGCGGGACACCTCAGGGGCTGCGTCTTCCTAGTCATCATCTTGGCGGCCGTCATCTTCGTCGTCACGCTTTTTGGATTCTGCGGCGCGGCTATAGAAATTTTACACCATTCTCCTAATGGTGAGCACACTGAAAATTTTCTTACGGTAGAGGCTGCACCAACATATTATGGTAGAGATTTTCTCCATAATACCAACAAAATTCATCAAAATTTCTATAATCTATAAGGTACAGTGAATTTTCAATGGTATGTTACGAAGTCACTGCACCGCCATTTTTGGAACATTTTCACCATAATATGGAGAATCTTAACTGTACAACATTTAGAGTGCAGACCATTTTATTTTTGTCCTTAACGGTCTGAGAATAGACGTTATTTGTTTTTCACTCGATAAAATTTAAATTGTGCTAAAGATTTTTGTGCGATATTCCCCAAATCGCGACACACCAACGAAATGTGACTGCGTTAGGCAAAATTTCGGAAACAAAACGATTACGTTCGACAAAACGAAGCGGGTTGACGAAAGATTTCTTGGCGACCTCAAGTCACGGGTATCTATGCAAGAGAACTTTTCTTCTCATTTAATGGGAAATCCGGTCTTTCCCGGGAAAACACGCTCTTTCTCAGAGGCTGGCGAACTTCTTTAAATCGGAACATTAACCTCAGGTCGGAGAGAAAACAGAAACAAATTCAAAATGCACCATTGCTCTCTTTGATTTTGAATTCGGTGTGGAGACCATGGTGGTAATACTTTGTTTTTTCTCCAAGCCTTCTCAAATGCTCCCACACCAAATGTTTTTGTATACAAATTTTGCACGAGACATTACTGCAGGATTTTGCTCAGATGAACTTTTCGTACAAAATTGAGCGTTATCTCTTTAGGAAAATACCCAAAAATGTGCGGGTTTTTCGTTCCAAAGGTCCATCAGCACAAGAAATTGTGACATATCGTAAAACATTGTTCATTCGATTGATTGCGTAAAAAAATTGCCAGTCTCTGAGAAAGGGCGTTTTTCCGGTAGCGACCAGGTAGGATGTCATTGCAGGGTAAGATGGCATCATTTGAATAGGAACCAGCGATGTGTGTGCTGCGCCTTCACACAGTTTGCGATTCTGCTGATCATCATCACCGTCTGTGAAGTATTCGCCGCCATTGTGATGTTCATCACAGCCGCGGGTTTCGAGCCCGTCGTCCGAGACGTCTTCAAGCTGGCCAGGGACGGCGGCGACGGCAGCGCGCTCGCCAGGAGCTTCGTCAACGACGTGCAGATGAATGTGAGCATTGCTGAAAGACGACACTGGTGGAACAAAGGCATTAAAATTACGCCCGTTAAGGGCGCAAACGATTTACGCCCTTGGAGCGGCGTGAATCGTTAATGCCTGTTGGAAGGGCAAAAATTTTGCTTAAAATGCCTATATTATTCACGCCCTTCCCAAAGGCATAAAACGGTGTACGACCTCAAAGGGCGTTAAATAGTATTTGTGCCCTAAAGGGGCGTAATTTTTATGCCTTTGTTTTACCAGTGAAGAAACCTCAGTGTTCAACGAATGTGACGTCACATCCGTCAGAACCTGAACTATGTTGAACGTGGCATGGCGCGCCGTTAAATGAGGATCCTCAGGTCATGACCTCATACTTAAAGACAATTACAAAATTTTAACGAATGACGTCCTATTCGTCGGATGAAAGTCAAATGCTTATCTCCACGAGGTGTGCGCTGACCAGGGCGTCCCAACATAGTTTTCGAGTGATTTTTCGAGTTTCTCTAGGTAAACGGCTAGAGACTACGTGACTTTCTTTTTCATCTCCAGCCGTTCTCAAACACTGAGGCCAAAAAGTTCCCCCCCCCCTAGTGAAAGAGTTGGGAGAATCAATTTACCCCTGAACTTAATCGCTGACGTTTACGTGAATGGGCACCCAAAATAAGTTCGAATGCCTCGGCAAGGACTTAATGACAAACCTTTGCTTTAATATTCTACATTTATTTTACAGCTCCGATGCTGCGGCACCTACGACGCTTCGTTTTGGCACAAACTTCCCAGTTCTTGTTGCTACAACGGGAATACGTGCAACTCGTTGCACGCGTATGGCGAGGGCTGCACTTTCAAAATCATGTGGTACGCGGAGAAGTTAGGGAACGCCCTGGGGGCAATCTCCATCACCATTGCTCTCCTCGGGGTATGTATTTGTTTGCGATCGTGCTCAGAGGTCGGATCGTAGTGAAGTGAGGATTTTTGTTTCACCTTTTGTTCAAGGCTCTACACGGCAAACACAAGTGTCGGACGGTCTCACACTATTGGGCATCAACCAAATGTCTCACGCTTGCAAGTATGAGACACCAATCTCTCACTCACGCCTGGAAGCGTTGGGCACGGTCTACCCCACATTAGAAAACGCGGGTCTCCTAGCGAGGATCGACAAAGTGTAGGACGGACCGTGCCTCTCATGGCCAGATGTGATACGTTAGTGCCCCACACTTGCAAGCTTGCAACGTTGTCGTTCGCATTAGTGTGAGACTGTTTCATACTTAACTATGCAGTGTAAAAAAAGTTAAAAGTACACTACAAACCTAACTGTACTAAGTACACACTTACAAATGCATGCTTGCAAGTACGCACTTACAAACGCGTGGTTGGCGCCATATAACTCCATGCTAAGCATAGGCGTTTGAAAGTGTGTTGGCCTATCTGCCAAGCATGCATTTGTGAGTGTGTACATGCCAAGCATACATTTGTAAGTGTGTACTTGGCCAAGCATTAAAAAATTTTCAGCATCTTCTTACTTGCAGTGGTTTTTCCCTTGCAGCAACTGCAGCAAGTTTGAAATTCACATCACGTTGTGTTTTCAGGTGGCTGGCGGGGGGCTGTCATTCACCTTTGGGGAAAGAAGTCAAGAAGCTGGACCCCTCGGCAAAATTCCCATAACGTCCATCCCATGCGGGCAGTTCATTCGGGCTTCAATCGGGTGGAATGTCGGCAACTTCACAACAGGGCATCAATCTCATTTATTTGGGTTTTTAATTTATGGAGAAGGACCTTAGAATGGAGTAGCAGGTTTCTGACCACACCACCCGAAGTGCGAGGAGGCCACTGATCACGAAATCCTGTGTACACTCTAATTCCAGGATCGTTTTATTACGTTGAAATGGATTCGTTTAGACCGCTAAAGTGCTGTGTAGGGTCAGTTGAGGTAATTTTGGGACACGAAGTAAAATTGGGACTGCTGTTTCCTGGACAAGATTCGACACTTAGAACTTGGCCCACACCAAATGCGATGCTTTTGTTGTGAAAACAACATTTTCACATCTTGTCCAAGATGTGCCAGTTTTGCCTGGGTTTTACCTTGTGTCCCATAATGAGTCCAACTGGCCCATAACGTCTCGTGAACAATCATGCCGCGTAACGTGAAATGTGCGAGAAGAGGAGAATTCAGCTGCGAGCTTTCTTGCCCCAGCGCAGATTGAGGTAGGCCTGGAGCAAGCTGAACCACGTGCGCAGGGCGCTGCCGCACGCCCGCCGCGACAGGCTGCCGATGCCGCGGCCGCTCAGGAGGCCCCCGCGGCCCCCCGCCACTTGCATCAGCCCCAGCCGCACGCGGCGCAGGTGCCAGGGCTCGACCAGCCAGGGCCCGAAGTAGGCCATCGTTGCCAGGCCTGAGGGCACTCCGACGGTCAATACATGCAACATAGAGTCCTCTGAGACACTCTTGAAACGGTTTAGAAAATGTATACACTGCTAATGTAAGTATGAACCAAGTCCACGCTTCAAAGCGTCCACACTTGCATTAGCAGTGTATTCTGATAAAAAAAAAACCAAAGTCATTTGGACCGAAATGATCCAAATACATACAATATTTTTACTGTCCAAAAATGTTTATTGCAGCAAACAGTGTTCACGCAATTTGATGCCCCAGCCGAAGACCTCACTGGGCTTCCTAATTGATTTTGGGTCCGGGACAATTATTGGTTTTTTGTAACTATCTCACTGTTATTAGCAGCTCTTGAAACGCTTTTTTAACAACACACTTTATTTGTCCTATCTTCAATCTAATAAACATTGTATTGACTCTCGTGTATTTTTTGTAGTATCACATTTAAACTCTAAAAGTTTGATGATACCGGTCTAAACGTGGAAAGGAAACTTTCTGCATTTTACAGCGATAATTTCTTGTTGCTGCCACAGATCAAGGAATCACATTACCCCTTTTCTCGCTGAATGAAAATCGGTAATGAAACTTCTCACATCAGAAAAATCAGTCTAGACACTAAAATCCTTTGTCAAGTTTTTGAACGTAGTCTCACACAACTTTGCTATGCTTTTCGTACAAGTTAGTGCACTCTCAGACTGCAATTGACTTATTATCTTTTGTTAAAGAGTTACACAGCTATCAGTACTATTTCCTCAATATCGGGGGATCCTATTCAAAAGATCTTATCTGGGCGTTCCCCCCAAGAGAATCTTATCTTAAACGCAGGCAAATTTCACTCTTTTTGATCATTTGGGATAAATAGGACCGTACGGAATATATTTCTACAAGCACTTTTGGTTTCTTTGATCGTCCATCTTCAGATTTACGAGAACTAGATCACAAATTATATTGATATGTAGCTGTATTAAATGATCAAACTAAGTGAAATTCGCCGCTGAGTTTAAGATAAGATTCTCT
>NW_023144630.1:11079538-11116545 GCF_012932325.1 Thrips palmi | reverse complement strand
ACCTCAGCGGCTGCACGCTCCGGCTCGCAGTGCCAGTCCTTGGGGTTGGGGGCCGATGTTCCCCCGAAAGGGGTCGCATAGACCTCCGCCCCGGATCAGCCTCTTTGAGCGCTACCGAGTCCGGTACCCCCCTGCTTCGTCCCATATGTCTTGGGAACCAGAAGAGTTTCTTCTTTGTCTTCTTTCTTGTTGCTTTGGTGGTATGTTTTGTTTTTGTTTCTTCGCCCTTCCCCTTTCTTCATGCGACCCTGCTGGCGATGACTTGTTCAGAGCGAAAGGCGCCGACAGACTCGCCAGCCGCACACCGACCAGTTGCACCCCAACGCTGGGCACGCCGAGCTGCCGGCCGCACTCCTGGCGGCACCTGCAATATTGGCGAAATGCCTTCACTTTGACACCCCCTGCCGCCGTCCCCACGGCAGAACTCGGCCGGGTCGCTGCCCGAGCAGACCAACACCACGTGCTGGCCCGGCATGCCCGGACTTGTCGAAAACCTCGGCGGCGGCACTCGCGTCTGAAAAGCGCCGCGGCCGAAACAGTGCGGGCCGGCGACGGCTGGAGAACACCTGCAGGCTGTAAAGTTGTTGTCTCCTGTCGCCCGCCGCCGCCCGGCCGTGCCCGGCCCAGGCGGCTCGGCTGCACTTCCTAGGAACTGGATGGGCAGCGACCGCCCCCCTCCCTCCCCGGTGATTGGCATGTTGTGCGCGGATCGTAGACAAAGGACCAGGCGGCCAAAAGGGGCCGTCCCGCTGCTGACGTCCGCTGACGGTCGGGTCCTCTCGTGCGCGGCCCCGTCGCCGCATCGTAGGGGCACAAGTCGCCGGTTTTGGTCTTCGGCCGCAAGGGGTCGGGCTGGGTTAGTCGCGCCGTTGGTCCCTCCCGCGTGGACACGGCGTGCGTGGTGCATGGCCAAAGCCCTCCCCCTCGGTCACACTGCAGCCAGCGCCGCCAGCGTCTCGCGGATAAACCTGTGGAAAAACCCGCCACCAGGCTGTGGAAGTTGTCCGGGGCTGCGTTCCGCGTGGTTAGCTGCTGCTGGGCCCCTCGTTCGGTTTGCAGGGCCGCGGGGCGCGCCTACGGCCCCATCTCATGTCCTAGTACCCGCGGCCGTGACAGTGGGTGCACCCGCGCAGGGCAAAGCTGGCTGGGAGTCGGCGCCCGGCCGCCGTTGCAACAAGAGGAAAATCCACGCGGCGCCGGGAAATCCTTGGTGACGTCGACCCGGTGCTCGGCATGGTGAACGCGCGGGGGATTCTGGGAAACTGCGGCCTCTCTCCTCACGCAGCCGTCCGTCGCAGCTCACCTTGCCCTTGACCGAGACGCCACAATCTGACCTTCCGCATGCTCTCCGGCCGGCGACAGCTGATTCCTGTGGATTCGGGTACTCCAGCAACCGGCAGTCCCATTTCTTCAGGTGCCCGATCCTGGGGGGGGACCCTGCGCCTCGCCCACGCTGAGGCCTGGAGCCGCGACTGCACCCTCACCAACAGCGGCGACCCCGTCACTCCCGACCGTCACAGCGCCACGCACAAACCGGGAGCGACACACACACACGCACACACACACATCATCGCCATCGCTATCGTACACATCGCCGACCAGTAGAACCGCCGCGTCGCGGCCGCGGTCAGGGAAGCTGGAGACGCCGGGCGGCGCCATTCTCCAGTCCGCAGCCTGTAAACACTCGGGGCGCCCTTGCCCGGGTGACCGGCGGTCACCCCAAACCTTGAGTTGCAGGGGGCGCGCGGAGCCCCCCTTCCCTTTCACTCCCTCTCGCTCCGGCCCGCGTCCTGCGTCGGATGGCCTGGCTGGAGTCTCCTCGCGTCGCGTCGTCCTCTGCGTGAAGGGCTTGCGGCGCTGCGACGAAGTCTCTCGGCGCTGGGCTTGTAGTATCCTCAGGATGTGGGTGGTAGCACGGCACGATTTCTAACCCTACCGATAGACTCGCGGCACTACACTGGCTAGCCCGGCGGCGCGGCTGCCTGGTTTGACTCGGTCCTCCGTCCCGCGCTACGCGCCACGTGCAGCTTTGCCTGCGCCGACGGCCGTCCCAGCCAAGGGAGGCCGATTTCGCGTCCCTTTGCCCGGCAGCCAGGGGACGACCTGCTCCGGCCGCTGCCTGCTTGAGACTCCCGCCTACCTCTCCTGTTGCAGGCGCTCAACGGCGTGGCAGGCAGAGAGCCTCAGAGCAGAGCCGAGGCGGCAAAGAGTGCGCGATTTTTCATAGTAGCTGGACGTAGCCTCTAGTCGTTGCCTTTCTTAGCCCATCTGAACTGCAATAATGGTTCAGTCAACGTCAGCTGAGAGGAGTCGCCTTGCGCCTGGCACAACCATTTTTAGATTAAATGTACACATTAAAATAAAATTATGACCTTTTTTTTCGGCCAGATTTAGTGTTTCAGAGTAACTATGTAATCACTTGATTTAACAGAAAATATTTAAAAATAATCAAAATTTATTTATTAATTTCGAGCAGTTGTGCACCGATTTTCAAAGAATTAGCAGTGTATTTTTGCGGACTTCACCGAAATTTGTTTATTAAGATATATAATTTCGAGCAACTGTGTAGATATTATAACAGGGACTGCCTATGAGTTATGCACACATCACCAAAATTAGACATTTGTATTAAAGAGGATAATGTGGCATTTTCGGGCAACTGTGCTTATATGGGCTGAGCCAGCCCGTTAAGGATACATAAGCGTGGGGAAATTAAACACATCCACGACGGTATTCCCTCCTCCTGGGACTCTGATTCCTCTGGAGCCTCACAATCCTCCGGGAGCACTTCCTCCTGGGACGGCACCTCCTTCTGGGACGGCACCTCTTGCGCCACCTCCACACTATTTTCACCGCACTTGCAGAGGCTGTCAACAGATCTGCAGCACCAGCGTCGACACTGTCTTATGATGACTGCAACAAACAAAGCACAGATTTAATTCACGGAACGGGTTCACGACCGACAGCGAGTGGACTAGAAATGTTTTTCTGCCTTTAGAGCTCTTGCGGAGATCCAGGCAGGTAGAGATTTGCCTGGAACATGCGCAAGTGGTGGCTGGAGGTATGGGTCGCAGTTGGGACATTGCAACAAGTAAGTACCTCCGACGTCCATCGGATCTTTGCCGAGGCTCCAGGTACCTCTAGAGTACCACACTCCACGAATTGGGCTGGAGCTTTGCATAAGGATTCCTTCTGGCAAGCCGGGAGCCTTGGCTCCCCACCCACTCGCATCCTCCCGGCCCCCACCTCCCCCACCTCGGCAGGCCGTTCCGAGTGCATATCGGGATCCTACAGAAATCAACAGTCGAAGTTTGACACATGAGAGCTTTCGGCCAATCAGGATACGCGCTGCCCCAGACCAACTTTTCGTAGGCAACATCGGGCAGGCATTGGTCAAGTACCGGGCAACTATGCGCAACTACGGGCAACTGCCGGGCAACTACGGGCAACTGCCGGGCAACTACGGGCAACTGCCCGAGCAACTCGGGGCAACTGCCGGGCAACCACCGGGCAACTCCGAGCAACTCCGAGCAACTGCCGGGCAACTATGGGCAACCACCGGGCAACTGCCGGGCAACTGCCGGGCAACTGTGCGCCCGAGCACAGCTCGCGGGCAACTGAAGGAAGATGTCGGAAAACATCAGTTCAATAGGTCGGTTTTGACACCCCTTTTTAAAGGCGTAGCAAAAACATGCTAAAATCGACCTATTTTATTCTGCAGATCAGCCATTTCGAGTCTAAATCTATGACATATGGGTATCTTGCTTTTCATCTCGTTGAGACGAACACTACAAACCTAACTGTCTACTAAGTACACACTTACAAATGCATGCTTGCAAGTACACACTTACAAGCCAAGTACACACTTACAAACGCATGCTTGCAAGTACACACTTACAAACGCATGCTTGACGCATGGAGTTATACGGCGTCAAGCATGCGTTTGTAAGTGTGTACTTGCAAGCATGCATTTGTAAGTGTGTACTTGGCTAAGCATGCGTTTGTAAGTGTGTACTTGCAAGCACGCATTTGTAAGTGTGTACTTAGTAGACAGTTAGGTTTGCAGTGAATCCATTTGCGACATCAGTTTTTCATCTCCACATATTTGATTTTTCACCTCTTTTCTGTCAATAGTACTAAAAATCTCCATTCAAGAAACGTTCATGGAAGCAGATGATACTCGTCTGGTACTGTCGTGTGTGCTATAGTTTTGACAGTATGCTCGCATGTTTGTGATTATATATAAAATTGTAAATAAGGGTTAGAACATATATGATTGGGGGAGTGAGTGTCGATGTTGGTCCTTGCCGCGCGGGGCCGAGCTGAGGAGACGGTGCCATTGTTTACGCCCGGTGCCGCTGGCGCTGTACCCGGGGGAGGAGTTATCGATGTTTCGCGCACATTGTTGACCGTGCATCAAGCACTCACTGTCCCGCTCTCGAGTAAAAGCTAGCTGACACCTTTAACTGTCTTGTATTGTTCTAAGTATGTTTAAGTAGTAAAGGTATCATCTGCTAAAAATACCGGACTACGAAGTTTGAGGGGATCTGAAAAGAGTATCATAAACCGTGCAGGAACCCGACCGCTACCTGCCTCGGACTCCTCAGGCCTCCGCGAATTCCCCCCCCCCCCCCCACACACACACACTTCCCCTCTCCGATTCGTTGGACCAGCCCGAAGGCATTCTTCGGGTCTTGGGGCCCCGTCATAGTCAGAAAAAGGCTGAGAGTGTGTCCCGTACGTATACGAAACTTTGGCATGTTCGAAGCTCAAATCCTTGATAATTTCGAATCTAAGTTTATGTGTTATCTAAGTTTATAAAATCAAATATGTGGAAATGAAAAACTGATGTCGGAAATGGATTCATCTCAACGAGATGAAAAGCAAGATACCCATATGTCATAGGTTTAGACTCGAAATGGCTGATCTGCAGAATAAAATAGGTCGATTTTAGCATGTTTTTGCTACGCCTTTAAAAAGGGGTGTCAAAACCGACCTATTGAACTGATGTTTTCCGATATCTTCCTTCAGTTGCCCGCGAGCTGTGCTCGGGCGCACAGTTGCCCGGCAGTTGCCCGGCAGTTGCCCGGTGGTTGCCCATAGTTGCCCGGCAGTTGCTCGGAGTTGCTCGGAGTTGCTCGGAGTTGCCCGGTGGTTGCCCGGCAGTTGCCCCGAGTTGCTCGGCAGTTGCCCGTAGTTGCCCGGCAGTTGCCCGTAGTTGCCCGGCAGTTGCCCGTAGTTGCGCATAGTTGCCCGGTACTTGACCAATGCCTGCCCGATGTTGCCTGCGAAAAGTTGGTCTGGGGTGGGGCGGTGCTGCAGCCAGCGTAGGGAGTGGAAGGTGCGCGTCGGGGTCTTCCGAAGCAAGGTTCTGTGGTCTCAGGCCGAGCGTTTGCGCGACGAAGCCACAAGGATCTGGGGTCGACCCACTACGTCAGAGGATTAACCATGCGTCGCATGGTCATTCGCAGTGTCATCGGAAAACTGAAGCGGTTCGTTTCTACGGTGGAGGATACAGTCATAAATTACATTTAAAAATAATACGATTTCACGAAATCCTGGTAGTCACAAAGTAAATTTCATTTATATTCTAGTTCCACGAAAATGTCTAAAGCTAGAATTGCGTTCAGCGAGGTCATATCATGTTTGCTTCAGTACCACTATCAATTAAACTAAAACTTACGAAAAGGGCCAGGAGCGTTTCAATTTGGTTCAAAATGGACATTGTAAGACTGTCTAAAATACATGAGGGTCAGGTTAGGCACAGAACGTGCAGAAAATTGGGTGTCATCGTGATCAGCATATCGAAAACTACCGGTCTAAATGTAAAACTCAATACAGTTGCACTTTATCACAAACTCAAACCGAGACGTAAACAACAGCGGCAGCAGTGTCGTCTGCTGGGCAAGAGCTGAAGGCAGTGCCACCAACAGAATGTATTGCCAACTGCGCACTTGCTAAACATTAATCACCTGCTAACAATTTCAAACGCAATAAATCGCAAAACGGGGTGGCCCAAAAGTGGCCCAAAAAGCCTTTACGTAATTATTGAACGGCCTCTAAGAGTTGTTCTTGACCGTTTCATTACCCAGAAAAGTGACACCCAAAATTTTAGTTCTCATGTTCTATTTGTTTTCGATGCATACAGACATCAGGCAAACTTTCTGGTTACAAACAGAATAGGCCTCGACATTGGACAGCAAAAAAGCTTGATAAAGTACTTACGTGGGGCGTGTGTCACGACCGTGGCTGCACCATTAAAGCTGCAAGTGCCTTCGGCTCGGCCGTGGTCCAGGTAGTATTTGTTGAAGGCGTAGGACGCATGCGCCTCCAGCGTGTCCGGGTGGAAACAGGAGGCGCCTGGCTGGATGGGGCCGCAGTCCACCCCTCCTGGTCCGCAAACCCAATCAAGACCGCTCTGGAGCTTGTCGCGTCCGGCGTCACTGGCCACGCACCACGTGTCACCAGAGACCTGTGGCGGCAAAGGAGTTTCCGGCCCGCCGGCACAAATATCTGCGAAACGGGACAGAATTCAACATGTTAATAAACCAAACGAAAAGTACACATGAACAGGTCTCCAAGAAGCACACTTCGCCTGATGTCTCCTAAACCTAAAGGTAGGTGTACGTTGGACTACAAGTCGCATAACGGGGTTGGCGAGGTTACGCTGCTGCGCGCCCGTGACATCTTCTGAGGCCTGTAGCGCAATGGTTAATTGAACGCTCAAGAATAACTCTTAGGGGCTGTTTAATAATTATGTACTGGCTTTTAGGGCCAACTGTTTAGCGATTAGCGCTCTACGATCCTGGTTCAGCCGGGGAAACTTTCTTGAAGCAACCTTTTCTAACCTAGCATAATCACCCCGTTAAAGAAGGCACTTAACCAGTCTTCTTCGAAACTTTGGTCCAAAACAGTCCAAAACTGTATTTTATATTGGTCAGGGGTCCAAAGGGCTGTCACTTTCATGAACAGGAGGCCAAAAACATGAGAAAACTGTGCTACACTCAGCTTCGAAATTTTGGTCCGAATCTGTCCAAAATCGCATTAAAAATTGGTCAGTGATCCAAATGGAAGTCCTTCATGATGAAGGAGGCAAAAACATTAGGAAACTATGTCAAAACTTTACTTTGAAATTTTGTTTCAAAACCACCTAAACTTGCATAAAATACTGGTCAGGGGTCCGAATAAGTGTCAATTTCATGACCAGTACGCAATCATTGGGAAAATATATGTAAACTGTACTTTTTAGTTTCGTTTGAAAACTGTCCAAAACTGAATTTAACATTGGTAAGGTGTCCAAAAAGATGGCTCTTTCATGTCCAGGAGGCGAAAAACATTAGGAAAATATTTTAAACTTTACTTCAAAATTGTAGTGCAAAACTGCCCAACTCAATATTGGTCAGGGGTCCAAATGGATGTCTTTTTCATGATCAGGGTGGCAAAAACGTAAGAAAACTATGTCAAACATAACTTTGAAATTTGGTTTCAAATTAACGATGATTGATTTTCATTGGTAAAGTGCACATTGCACTACCGATACTTTTCTGAACACCCTTATATTTTCCCTGCTTAGAGAAACTACAAAAGCACGCACGCACCCTTGCTTAAGATTCCATACCAGGCTGCTGTCTAAAAATTAAGGTTCCAGATGATAATTTTATTCCTGAATGGGTTTGAACAAACCAGAATGGAAATTGGATTCCACTGTGGAAAGTCTGATTTTCATGGCGAGACTCCCATGATAGGTTTTAATTGAAATCCAGTATGGATTTTTTCATTTCGAGCCTCGATTTTGTGAACTTTGTCCGCTAGGTGGCGCTAGTGTCGCCTTTTTTTGTCCTGAAGCAGAAAAAACATTCTCCTAGCTGAAAGGAAGTGCTCTTATACTTCAAAATAAGTGGATACTGAAGGGTCTACATGAGAGTTATGAAATTCTATGTGAAGGACATCTGTATCAGTATTACAGGCTGAGTTACTTCTCGCTTGCGACCAAGGTTCCCAATTCCCTAAGTCGAGAGACTTTAATTCCAGAGGACCATGTGACAAGTTCTGGACATCCATCTTGCACATCAAATAGTTTTTGATGCAGTTGCACCTTCATCATTTTGGTGCCTGGTCCACTGCTTAGCTGGCTTCAGCTTATCGAAGGGATAGGCTATCTAAATTTTTGGCTTAATTCAATTTTTTCTAGTGTGCGTCCTAAAAAATCCACATTCTAGGAGATTAGTGGGCCACAATAGGCACACTCTATTTGGAAGTCACTGCGGATAGCTGTATAAACATACTCGCTACGCTCGCTGGGGGGCTCCGCCCCCCAGGCCCCCCTGTGCGGCCCTTTGGCCCGCTGGGTGTTCTCTAGCGGGAGTGGGTCTTTGGCAGTTGTTTGCCTTTCGGCATGCTCGGGGTTAGCTTACGCTTGTGCCGTGTTCATGGAGCTGCTTTTGTCAGGTCAATTTGCCGTCGTCAAGGAGCAGCTTATGTCAGATAACTTTGCCGCTTTCATGGAGCATCTTGAGGTCACTTTGCCGTCTCCTCAGAGTAGCTTGTGTGAGGTCACTTTGCCGACTTCACGAAGCAGCTTGTATCAGATCACTTTGCCGTCTCCATTGAGCAGCTTATGTCAGATCACTGTGCTCACTTCACGGAGCAGCTTATGCCAGATCACTTTGACGCTTTCACGGAGCAGGTTCTGTCAGGTCACTTCGACTTCTCTATGAGAAGCTTGCGTCAGGTCACTTTGCCGTCTCCTCAGAGTAGCTTGTGTGAAGTCACGTTGCCGACTTCACGGAGTAGCTTATGCCAGATCACTTTGTCGCTTTCATGGAGCAGTTTCTGTCAGATCAATTTGCCGTATTCAAAGAGCAGCGTGAGGTCACTTTTGCCGTCCTCCCAGAGCATCTTGTGTCAGGTCACTTTGCTGACTTCACGAAGTACCTTGTGTTAGGTACCTTTGCTATCTCCATGGAGCCGCTTGTATCGAATTACTTTGCCGTCCTCATGGAGCACCTTGCGGGAGGTCATTTTGACTTCCCCTCAGAGTATCTTGTGTGAGGTCACTTTGCCAACTTTACGATGCAGATTACAAGCAAAATTGTTTCATATCTATTTTGAAGAAATAATGCTGACGCATCCCAAAAAGCTAGAACCCCTGAAAAGTAATCAACCGAAAAAGTAATCAAATCTGAAATATTTCTCGTCCGAATTAAAAGTAGGAAATGATTTCGTTACCTTCCCAAGAAAGTGTCCCATATGGACAGATGGCGCCCCTGCCTAGTAGGCAACCACTGGATCAGAGAACCCACAAAATCTAGAGAACTGATGGTCTCAGAAAAAAAAGTAATAGAAGCTAAATCATTTCTTTTTTAAAAGTAAATCGATTTTGTTTTATCTTGACTACCCAGGAAAGTAGTCTTGTTTGAGATTTGAAAACGCCTGTGAGGTAGGCAACCAGTGTAAGCCGAAATCTCGAGAACCGTACATCCTACAGAAAAAGTACTAAAAGCGAAAGTGTTCCTCGTCAAAAATAAGGAGTAGCGTACGCAATGATGACATAGCTCAGAAGTCGTCTTGCACAAGAAATCGGCAACGAAAAGAAAAAGTAGTGAAAATCCTGCCGCTTTATATGAAGAAAAGCCCAAAATCTCGAGAACAGAAGGGCGCATCAAGACGATACATAGTTCAGAAGAAAGGAAATTAAATTCGAGGGGGAGCGTACGCTTTAATGACCCATCTAAGACGCATCCTGCTTGGTAAAAGTGAGATCGGCGAGTCACGGGTGACACCGGACGGCGTGGAATTGCACGTCACCCGCACACTGCAGGCCTTATGGGAAAGTAGTTTTCCGCCGTTTCGGCGGGAAAGGGATGAGAAAAAGTAAAATCTGTCAATTTTTCGCTTTCCAATTGTTGAAATAACAGGAAAAGTAGCGATATACATCGGCAACTTTGGCCCGTCCCGTACATTAAGAAACGTACGAATTTCGCCTGTTTGACCCTGCCGGGAGTTAAACCTGAGTCTGGGGTTAAAATAAATGTCGTTTTCGTCATCAGCTCCCTCAAAAACACCAGAAACAATGCAAAAACTCGAATAAAAACAATGATCAAAAACACCCCGCTAGGATTTGAACCCGGGTCCGAACTTCTCCGATTCACTCGAAACTGGCACCATTGGTTTGTTCTCGTCGTCCCAATTCCAAAAATACCCCTACATGCCCTCCTAGCTGCATCCGTTGCCGAGATCCTCCTCGACCCTATGTAGACCATGATGCACCTGCAGCAGCGCCCCCGGTGCTCGGATCGGATTTGCTGCCACCGGGCGGTTCTTAGGGTCACCCAAGAAGGCTGCATACCTAATTTGGTCAAGATCGGACCACGGGAAGTCCTCGGACGGACGGACGGGCGCACAGCAGGGATCATAATATGCCCGTCCCTCCGTCATTTTTTTACAAAAAATAAACGGGACGGGCCAAAAACGAATCGATTGGTGCTGAAACGAAGAAAATCGGTCGGGCCGTTCTCGCTGTGGTTGCCGGTTGCATGTCGCTTACTCAGTCTTGAGGAGGGGTGTATATTTTTTTGGAAGCCTCATTTGTCTGTATAAATCACCAGATTCAGTGTTCGGGCGATTTCCATTTCCACGAGTGTAAATCCATACTGGGAATCGGAAATCGACAATGGAATTCATAAAATTCCATCTGGAAAAAGGTTCCAAATCCCAGCTGGATTTCAGATCCCTCTGGATTCTTCTTTCCACAGTGGAAAAATCTAAATGAATTTCCAGGTGGAATTTTAAGCTGGGAAAAGTGACACCCAACATCTCAGTTCTCATGTATAATTTGTTTTCGAATTCTCGTACATACCGACATCAGGCGAACTTTCTGGTTACAAACAGAATAGGCTTCGACCGGCCTCGACATTGGACAGCAAAAAAGCTTGATAAAGTACTTACGTGGGGCGTGTGTCACGACCTTGGCTGCACCATTAAAGCTGCAAGTGCCTTCGGCTCGGCCGTGGTCCAGGTAGTATTTGTTGAAGGCGTAAGACGCATGCGCCTCCAGCGTGTCCGGGTGGAAACAGGAGGCGCCTTGGCTGGATGGGGCCGCAGTCCACCCCTCCTGGTCCGCAAGCCCAATCAAGACCGCTCTGGAGCTTGTCGCGTCCGGCGTCACTGGCCACGCACCACGTGTCACCAGAGACCTGTGGCGGCAAAGGAGTTTCCGGCCCGCCGGAACAAATATCTGCGAAACGGGACAGAATTCAACATGTTAATAAACCAAACGAAAAGTACACCTGAACAGGTCTCCAAGAAGCACACTTCGCCTGATGTCTCCTTAACCTAAAGGTAGGTGTACGTTGGACTACAAGTCTCATATCGGGGTTGGCGAGGTTACGCTGCTGCGCGCCCGTGACATCTTCTGAGGCCTTTGGCACTATGGTTAATTGAACTCTTAGGGGCTGTTCAATAATTGATCCAGGAAGCGGAAGAAGGGAATAACTTGACTTATCCCCAAATTGAGTTTTCTATTTTATTATTGTGCCTTAGAATGGTTTACATCATACACCAAATTATTTGACTCAATTCCTAGCAGTTTATGAGAAAATCCACATGGAAAAAGGGTATGACTAAACTTAACCCCTTTTACGGTCTAACTTTCATCGGAAAATGGAGATAACTCAACCGAAGCCCACATGAGTCCGTTTGACAGATTGGCAAAAGGATATAACTCAACTTGTATTTTTATGAATCTGGTGTAAAACGAATGAACTCATTTTAACCCACCCAAACTTTTCAATTTTAATTTGGAAAGAAGAGCTAAGTCCAAAAAATACACCAGAGTAACATACACTTTATGCAGATTATTGTTTCACTTGGCTTGTCTCCAAATTCCTCTGTGTTTAGGAAATGTAAGGTGAGCTGACTCTGTTTTTCATTTCAACGGGAAGTGATAAGTGGCAGAAACCCTTTTACGGAGTGAATTTACACTTTTGATTTTCCCCCCAAAATTTCACTTATGCTTTTTGAAATTATAATCATCTGCAACATTCATTTGTCTCATTTTAGACTCCCTGCGAACAGTTTTTTGTTTCACCTGGAAAATGGTCAAAATTGAGTTACCCCCTTCTTCCGCTTCCTGGATCCAAAATTGCATTTAACATTGGTCAGGTGTCAAAAAAGTTGTCTCTTTTATGTTCGGGAGGCAAAAAACATTAGGAAAATACTTTAAACTCTACTTTTAAATTGTAGTCCAAAACTGTCCAATACAACATTGGTCAAGGGTCCTAATGGATGTCTTTTTCTTGATCAGGGTGATAAAAACGTAAGAAAACCATGTCAATTATAACTTGGACATTTTAATTCCAAATTGGCGATGGTTGATTTTCATTGGTAAAGTGCACTTTGCACTACCAATACTTTTCTGAACACCCTACAATTTTCCCTGCTCAAAGAAACTACAAAAGCACGCACGCACCCATGCTTAAAATTCCATACCAGGCTGCTGTCTGGAAATTAAGGGGGCAGTAGGTTCTTTAGAACGTATTTTGATGATTTACGAACCTCCTGTTCAGACCTCAACGAAAAGACAGGTATAAATGCTAGAGACAACGGCAGGCACCATGTTAAAGTCCGAATTTTTAACAACATTTTCGAAAAAAAATCCGTTTAGCCCTTAATTAGGGTGACTTACGATTAATGCAAAAACGTTCTGCAAAATTACATGGTGTCACTGCGCGCACGATTTCTGCCAAAGTTTTTAATTTTTTTCCAATCGGTAAAATGCATCTGAAAAAGCATGAAATTTGCCCACAAAATTACCCTTGGGTTTTTATATTGGGGAAGGGAAACCATCGAAACGGCCATCTTCAATTTCAGATTGAAACAAATCACATTTTTTCTCGTCCAATATTGAAACCCAAGGGTCATTTTGTAGGCAATTAAATGCTATTTCAGATAGAATCCCAGAGGGATTTCAGATTCTTCTTTCCGCAGCGGAAAAATCTAGATAAATTTCCAGGTGGCAATTTTAGCTGGGAAAAAGTGACACCCAAATTTTTAGGTCTCATGTTCAATTTGTTTTCTCATTCTCGTGCATTCAGACATCAGGCAAACTTTCTGGTTAGAGACAGAATAGGCTTGACATTGGACAGCAAAAAAGCTTGATAAAGTACTTACGTGGGGCGTGTGTCACGACCTTGGCTGCACCATTAAAGCTGCAAGTGCCTTCGGCTCGGCCGTGGTCCAGGTAGTATTTGTTGAAGGCGTAAGACGCATGCGCCTCCAGCGTGTCCGGGTGGAAACAGGAGGCGCCTGGCTGGATGGGGGCCGCAGTCCACCCCTCCTGGTCCGCAAACCCAATCAAGACCGCTCTGGAGCTTGTCGCGTCCGGCGTCACTGGCCACGCACCACGTGTCACCAGAGACCTGTGGCGGCAAAGGAGTTTCCGGCCCGCCGGAACAAATATCTGCGAAACGGGACAGAATTCAACATGTTAATAAACCAAACGAAAAGTACACCTGAACAGGTCTCCAAGACGCACACTTCGCCTGATGTCTCCTTAACCTAAAGGTAGGTGTACGTTGGACTACAAGTCTCATAACGGGGTTGGCGAGGTTACGCTGCTGCGCGCCCGTGACATCTTCTGAGGCCTGTGGCACTATGGTTAAAATTGAACGGTCAAGAACAACTCTTAGGGGCTGTTCAATAATTGATCCAGGAAGCGGAAGAAGGGAATAACTTGACTTATCCCCAAATTGAGCTTTCTATTTTATTATTGTGCCTTAGAATGGTTTACATCATACACCAAATTATTTGACTCAATTCCTAGCAGTTTATGAGAAAATCCACATGGAAAAAGGGTATGACTAAACTTAACCCCTTTTACGGTCTAACTTTCATCGGAAAATGGAGATAACTCAACCGAAGCCCACATGAGTCCGTTTGACAGATTGGCAAAAGGATATAACTCAGCTTGTATTTTTATGAATCTGGTGTAAAACGAATGAACTCATTTTAACCCACCCAAACTTTTCAATTTTAATTTGGAAAGAAGAGCTAAGTCCAAAAAATACACCAGAGTAACATACACTTTATGCAGATTATTGTTTCACTTGGCTTGTCTCCAAATTCCTCTGTGTTTAGGAAATGTAAGGTGAGCTGACTCTGTTTTTCATTTCAACGGGAAGTGATAAGTGGCAGAAACCCTTTTACGGAGTGAATTTACACTTTTGATTTTCCCCCCCAAAATTTCACTTATGCTTTTTGAAATTATAATCATCTGCAACATTCATTTGTCTCATTTTAGACTCCCTGCGAACAGTTTTTTGTTTCACCTGGAAAATGGTCAAAATTGAGTTACCCCCTTCTTCCGCTTCCTGGATCCAAAATTGCATTTAACATTGGTCAGGTGTCAAAAAAAGTTGTCTCTTTTATGTTCGGGAGGCAAAAAACATTAGGAAAATACTTTAAACTCTACTTTTAAATTGTAGTCCAAAACTGTCCAATACAACATTGGTCAAGGGTCCTAATGGATGTCTTTTTCTTGATCAGGGTGATAAAAACGTAAGAAAACCATGTCAATTATAACTTGGACATTTTAATTCCAAATTGGCGATGGTTGATTTTCATTGGTAAAGTGCACTTTGCACTACCAATACTTTTCTGAACACCCTACAATTTTCCCTGCTCAAAGAAACTACAAAAGCACGCACGCACCCATGCTTAAAATTCCATACCAGGCTGCTGTCTGGAAATTAAGGGGGCAGTAGGTTCTTTAGAACGTATTTTGATGATTTACGAACCTCCTGTTCAGACCTCAACGAAAAGACAGGTATAAATGCTAGAGACAAACGGCAGGCACCATGTTAAAGTCCGAATTTTTAACAACATTTTCGAAAAAAAATCCGTTTAGCCCTTAATTAGGGTGACTTACGATTAATGCAAAAACGTTCTGCAAAATTACATGGTGTCACTGCGCGCACGATTTCTGCCAAAGTTTTTAATTTTTTTCCAATCGGTAAAATGCATCTGAAAAAGCATGAAATTTGCCCACAAAATGACCCTTGGGTTTTTATATTGGAGAAGGAAAAACCATCGAAACGGCCATCTTCAATTTCAGATGGAAACAAATCACATTTTTTCTCGTCCAATATTGAAACCCAAGGGTCATTTTGTGGGCAATTAAATGCTATTTCAGATAGAATCCCAGAGGGAATTCAGATCCCTCTGGATTCTTCTTTCCGCAGCGGAAAAATCTAGATAAATTTCCAGGCGGCAATTTTAGCTGGGAAAAAGTGACACCCAAATTTTTAGTTCTCATGTTCTATTTGTTTTCGATGCATACAGACATCAGGCAAACTTTCTGGTTACAAACAGAATAGGCCTCGACATTGGACAGCAAAAAAGCTTGATAAAGTACTTACGTGGGGCGTGTGTCACGACCTTGGCTGCACCATTAAAGCTGCAAGTGCCATCGGCTCGGCCGTGCGACTGGAAGTATTTGTTGAAGGCGTAGGACGCATGCGCCTCCAGCGTGTCCGGGTGGAAACAGGAGGCGCCTGGCTGGATGGGGCCGCAGTCCACCCCTCCTGGTCCGCAAACCCAATCAAGACCGCTCTGGAGCTTGTCGCGTCCGGCGTCACTGGCCACGCACCACGTGTCACCAGAGACCTGTGGCGGCAAAGGAGTTTCCGGCCCGCCGGAACAAATATCTGCGAAACGGGACAGAATTCAACATGTTAATAAACCAAACGAAAAGTACACCTGAACAGGTCTCCAAGAAGCACACTTCGCCTGATGTCTCCTTAACCTAAAGGTAGGTGTACGTTGGACTACAAGTCTCATAACGGGGTTGGCGAGGTTACGCTGCTGCGCGCCCGTGACATCTTCTGAGGCCTGTGGCACTATGGTTAATTGAACGGTCAAGAACAACTCTTAGGGGCTGTTCAATAATTGATCCAGGAAGCGGAAGAAGGGAATAACTTGACTTATCCCCAAATTGAGTTTTCTATTTTATTATTGTGCCTTAGAATGGTTTACATCATACACCAAATTATTTGACTCAATTCCTAGCAGTTTATGAGAAAATCCACATGGAAAAAGGGTATGACTAAACTTAACCCCTTTTACGGTCTAACTTTCATCGGAAAATGGAGATAACTCAACCGAAGCCCACATGAGTCCGTTTGACAGATTGGCAAAAGGATATAACTCAACTTGTATTTTTATGAATCTGGTGTAAAACGAATGAACTCATTTTAACCCACCCAAACTTTTCAATTTTAATTTGGAAAGAAGAGCTTAGTCCAAAAAATACACCAGAGTAACATACACTTTATGCAGATTATTGTTTCACTTGGCTTGTCTCCAAATTCCTCTGTGTTTAGGAAAGGCAAGGTGAGCTGACTCGGTTTTCCATTTCAACGGGAAGTGATAAGTGGCAGAAACCCTTTTACGGAGTGAATTTACACTTTTGATTTTCCCCCCAAAATTCCACTTATGCTTTTTGAAATTAAAATCATCTGCAACATTCATTTAACTTGTGTTAGACTCCCTGCTAACAGTTTTTTGTTTCACCTGGAAAATGGTCAAAATTGAATAATCCCCTTCTTCCGCTTCCTAAATCAATTTTATACTGGCTTTATGAGCCAACTGTTTGGCGATAAGCGCTCTACGATCGTGGTTCGGCCTGGGTAACTTTCTTAAGGCAATCACCCTGTTAAAGAAGGCACTTAACCCTGTGTCTGTAGTGTTCTTCGAAACTTTGGCCCCAAACTGTAATTAATGTTGGTCAGGGGTCCAAAGGGCTGTCACTTTCATGAACAGGAGGCCAAAAACATGAGAAAACTGTGCTAAACTCAGCTTCGAAATTTTGGTCCGAATCTGTCTAAAATCGCATTAAGTATTGGTCAGTGTTTCAAATGGAAGTCTTGTTCATGATGAAGGGGGCAAAAACATAAGAAAACTATGTCAAAACATTACTTTGAAATTTTGTTTCAAAACTATCTTAACTTGCATAAAATACTGGTCAGGGGTCCGAATGGATGTCAATTTCATGACCAGCACGCAAACATTAGGAAAATATATGTAAACTGTACTTTGAAATTTCGGTTGAAAACTGTCCAAAATTGCATTTAACGTTGTTCAGGTGTCAAAAAAGTTGTCTCTTTTATGTTCGGGAGGCAAAAAACATTAGGAAAATACTTTAAACTCTACTTTTAAATTGTAGTCCGAAACTGTCCAATTCAATATTGGTCTCAGCAAATGGATGTCTTTTTCTTGATCAGCGTGATAAAAACGTAAGAAAACCATGTCAATTATAACTTGGACATTTTAATTCCAAATTGGCGATGGTTGATTTTCATTGGTAAAGTGCACTTTGCACTACCAATACTTTTCTGAACACCCTACAATTTTCCCTGCTCAAAGAAACTACAAAAGCACGCACGCACCCATGCTTAAAATTCCATATCAGGCTGCTGTCTGGAAATTAAGGGGGCAGTAGGTTCTTTAGAACGTATTTTGATGATTTTCGAACCTCCTGTTCAGACCTCAATAAAAGGACAGGTATAAATGCTAGAGACAAACGGCAGGCACCATGTTAAAGTACGAACTTTTTACAACATTTTCAAAAAAAATATTTCCGTTTAGCCCTTAATTAGGGTGACTTACGATTAATGCAAAAACGATCTGCAAAATTACATGGTGTCACTGCGCGCACGATTTCTGCCAAAGTTTTTATTTTTTTTCCAATCGGTAAAATGCATCTGAAAAAGCTTAAAATTTGCCCACAAAATGACCCTTGGGTTTTAATTTTAGGGAAGGAAAACTATCAAAACGGCCATCTTCAATTTCAGATGGAAACAAATCACATTTTTTCTTGTCCAATATTGAAACCCAAGGGTCATTTTGTGGGCAATTTTATGCTATTTCAGATAGAATCCTAGAGAGATTTCAGATCTCTCTAGATTCTTCTTTCCACAGTGGAAAAATCTAAATAAATTTCCAAGTTGAAATTTTAGCTGGGAAAAAGTGACACCCAAAATTTTAGTTCTCATGTTCAACTTGTTTTCGAATTCTCGTGCATATAGACATCAGGCAAACTTTCTGGTTAGAGACAGAATAGGCTTGACATTGGACAGCAAAAAAGCTTGATAAAGTACTTACGTGGGGCGTGTGTCACGACCTTGGCTGCACCATCAAAGCTGCAAGTGCCTTCGGCTCGGCCGTGGTCCAGGTAGTATTTGTTGAAGGCGTAAGACGCATGCGCCTCCAGCGTGTCCGGGTGGAAACAGGAGGCGCCTGGCTGGATGGGGCCGCAGTCCACCCCTCCTGGTCCGCAAACCCAATCAAGACCGCTCTGGAGCTTGTCGCGTCCGGCGTCACTGGCCACGCACCACGTGTCACCAGTGACCTGTGGCGGCAAAGGAGTTTCCGGCCCGCCGGAACAAATATCTGCGAATCGGGACAGAATTCAACATGTTAATAACCAAACGAGAAGTAGACCTGAACAGGTCTCCAAGAAGCACACTTCGCCTGATGTCTCCTAAACCACAAGGCAACTGTATGTTGGACTACAACATTAGGGGATTGGCGAGGTTACGCTGCTGCGCGCCCGTGACATCTTCTGAGGCCTATGGCGCTATGGTTGGTTGAACGGTTAAGAACAACTCTTAGGGGCTGTTCAATAATTATGTACTGGCATTTTGGGCCAACTGTTAAGCGATAAGCGCTTTTTGATTGTGGTTCGGCCAGGGTGACTTTCTTGAAGCAACCTATTCTAACCTCACATAATCACCCTGTTAAAGAAGGCACTTAACCCTGTGTCTGTAGTCTTCTTGGAAACTTTGGTCCAAAACAGTCCAAAACTGTATTTTATATTGGTCAGGGGTCCAAAGGGCTGTCACTTTCATGAACAGGAGGCCAAAAACATGAGAAAACTGTGCTAAACTCAGCTTCGAAATTTTGGTCCGAATCTGTCCAAAATCGCATTGAGTTTTGGTCAGGGGTCCAAATGGAAGTCTTGTTCATCATAAAGGGGCCAAAACATTAGGAAACTATGTCAAAACTTAACTTAGAAATTTTGTTTCAAAACTATCTAAACTTGGATAAGATACTGGTCAGGGGTCCGAATGGATGTCAATTTCACGACCCAAATCCCAGCTGGATTTCAGATCTCTCTGGATTCTTCTTTCCACAGTGGAAAAATCTAAATGAATTTCCAGGTGAAAATTTCAGCTGGGAAAAAGTTACACCCAAAATTTTAGTTCTTATGTTTAATTTGCTTTTGAATTCTCGAGCATACAGACATCAGGCAAACTTTCTGGTTACAGGCAGAATAGGCTTCGACCGGCCTCGACATTGGACAGCAAAAAAGCTTGATAAAGTACTTACGTGGGGCGTGTGTCACGACCATGGCTGCCCCACCAAAGTGGCAAGTGCCATCGGCTCGGCCGTGCGACTGGAAGTATTTGTTGAAGGCGTAGGACGCATGCGCCTCCAGCGTGTCCGGGTGGAAACAGGAGGCGCCCGGCTGGATGGGGCCGCAGTCCACCCCTCCTGGTCCGCAAACCCAATCAAGACCGCTCTGGAGCTTGTCGCGTCCGGCGTCACTGGCCACGCACCACGTGTCACCAGTGACCTGGATAACGACACCTGAACAGGAGTTCAAAAAAGGTGAAGTGCAAACGATACGATCGGTGTTCGCGGGATATTTTTCGAGGGCATTTGATCCGGCGCCTGGTGCCTCAAGAAACCCGATAGGATGACGAAAACATGCTCAAATGTCCGAATAATCTTTGAAATTTTACTTAAAATCTGTTTTGGTGCCCCTGGAAGGTTGCGGAAGGTTGGCCGTACAACGGATCGTATTGTCACTTATATTGCTCAGCAGAACTTTCAGAACAAAACGCCGTTTAGCAATCGAAAATAAAACCAAACCTCGCGAAATAGCATCAATTTTAGTGCTTTTGGGTATTCCTTTCAATTATGAAATGTTCAGGCTCGTTGTGGTAGATGTAAGAATGGTCCATTTCGGCTCATATGTGTAACAAAATTCATGATTTGACGTTTTCTTTCAGAATCTGAACGGCACTCCAAAAAATTCGAACTTTTTGAAAAAAGAGGGCTTCCTTAATGTAGGCCATGTTCTTTTAGGGCAGCGTCTTTCTCGACCGATTTTGTAGCTGCATTGTGCAACGCTAGTTCTGCAAAACAGTAGGGTGAGACTACCAGCCATGGAACACTTTTTGAAAAATAAGCATTTTGCCCTTTCAAAAGGCGCAATTCCCGATTTTTTTTCGATGGGGCTTCAGGGTGTCTTTTTACCTATAAATGGCGCCATCGCCCACAGCTGCAGCTCAAAAAGTTCAAAAACTGTTTAGAAATTGCGGAAGGTCTAAAATTGATCCAAGTTTGGACCAGGGTATCACCCCCTCCTGCGTTTCGACACCTTGTAATTTTGTTACTTTCAGGGTCGTAAAATTTCGAAGTGGTACGTCTGAAGTCCATGCCTTTCAATTTTGGGGTCATTTCAATCATTGGTTTGTCCACAATCAGTCTTCTGAAAAACAGATATTTCCGCTTCCTTTATGGCAGGTGACACCTATGAACTACCATGTCAGAATGTGACATTATATACATAATGTGACACATGAAGGTGTCGACAGCTTGTTCTCTCCAGAAGCTCAAAAACCTTGAAACCAATTGTAGATATACACTGGACATCAAAATTAGCTCCCCACTTTGTCCCTCGCGCAAAAGTCTTGTTAGAATTGAGCTAGAAACTTGACATCCTGTACGTAGACGTTCCAAAGAGTTGTGTAAACGTCCCCAAAGCTGCAGCAGTCACACCCACCCCCTTGCGTCGTTTTCCATCCCTCGCGCACAACCTTGTTTAATTTTGACACTTAGGCCGTGGTCAAAATGACCTTCCAGGTGTCGACGGTTGCAACTTGAAAAGTCGACTCATTTTGACAACCCCTTTCGATCAAGCCCGGAGCCACCCCCGTAAGACGCACTGTTCCGGAGCCAGATTTCAGGTCTGTGGGCCACTGCAGCGTTGGATAACCTCCGGCTTAAATCAAAAAATTTCCAGGACTACCATTTGATTTCACCAGATAACCCCGCATTACCTCAGAATTTCCCCGGATCACCACCAGATAACTAAGAAATTTCTAGTTATCCGGATTACGTATTACCAATTTGCTGTACGCCGGATAACCGAAGTCGTTTCCCCCTCGCCCTACGCTCATCGTGCCATCTTGCGGAGCCCGGTCGACCCTGCTCCAACGGAACGCAAACTCTACAAGGGGCCGTGAGGTGGAATGCCAGTTTTGTGTTTTCTGATTGGACGCGTAGGTGACTTGGCACTGAACTAAATTTTGATTTCTTTGCCCGTTGCTCCAGTGGGGATGAAAAACTTTTTCTGTCTGTCTGCCTGTCTGTCTGCGTGTGTGTCCATACTACTCCTTCTGAACGGCTTGGCCAATCTGGCTGAGATTTTGCAGGGTCACTGGGTATGTTCTTTGCTCGCCACACGCCAAAATTCAGCTTTCTATCTCAATCAGTTCAGTCATACCAACCAAAAAACACTAAAAAAAACGGCAGAAAAAGTACAACTTTGTTGTAACTGAACTTTTAAAGCCAAGTTTTACATCGTTTTATATGTTTTCGAGGGTGCTGATGACGAAAATACAATCCATTTCCACCCCCTGACCCAGGTTCGAATCCCGTTAGAGTAGTTTTCGATCAAAATTTTTGTCATGAGCTTTTTATCATATCGTATGTTTCCGGGGGCCCTGATAACGAAAATGAGGCCCATTTTGAACCCAGACCAGAAGGAACTGCCGTTTAGGACGATATTCATCAAAATTTTCACCCAGCGTTTTGGAAACATGCTGCTTGAGCAGTGATCCCTCTGACTACACATGTGATAGGGGGGTCTGGGGGGCGGAGCCCCCCAGCATAGAACTAGAAACCGAATGCTGTTTCGACTTGTGATCACGTCGATATGTAGTCGTCGCCGCCTAGTAAAGACGCCTGCCGAAGGCAGGCCAGCGCCGCAGGCCAAGGTAGGTGTAAACGCCAGGCGTGGATTGTCGTAACTGGCGCAGCATCGCGAAGCCTGTTACGACAAGACAGGGTCTGGCGTACACCTACCTTGTATAATTCATAATGTGTCTTAAATTTCGTTCCGGTTCCGCACTCTTAACTGATTTCGTAGCCGCACGGCTGCTTTATCGGTCAAGAAAGACGGGAGTTTAGTGCTACCAGTCCAGAAATTTGCGACGCAGCCGATACTCCGCGCGCAAGAGACCATCCGAAGAGCAGCATTCAAAGAATTTGAGGCGCGGAGTATCGCCGCTCGGTGCTGAAGGCAAGGCTAGGGTTTGTGATCCAGATAATTGACTGCGGAAGCGTACCTTTCAGTCGCAAACCAACCGAATTGCCTAGAAGCGGACCTTCCCGTCCAGACAATTGTCTGGAAACCACCCGTTTCCAGACAGTTGCCCAGGTAAAAATATATTTTATAAAGGCTATTATAGGAATTTATATAATTTTATACGGATTTGTATCCAGTTTTATAAACTTGAATAAGGTCAAACATATAAATGTTTATAAAACTACACGGTGGTTTTTATAAACAGTTATTAAAAATTAATAAATTTTTATACAGAGGGTTGTATAAGGTCGAATAAATCATACTGGAAATGTATATATTTGTGACCAAGGCACCTTCTGTATAGAGTCTTATATAGATACTTTTATTAAGTCTTAAGTCTTTCTTTAGACTGTATAAAACTCGCCTTATAAAAACTTGTAATGCTTTATACATCTTTATAGACGTGTCTGTAACCACGTGTATAAGTATTGTAGTGATACGACATAAACATATTCACACATATGATGGCCACCATATTGTTCAAATATCACTGCCCTCTAAACCTAGTCATTCCCTCCCGGTACCAGTTACTACCCTGGCCTGCGAGCCATCAGGTATTCCCTCAACCCTTTACCCCCACTCTCAACCATATGTTCTTCTTCTTGTTACTCTTGTCCTGTTATAAAAGAGCCCGGCGCCAGACCGCCGACACCCATTCTGTACCTTGGTCACTTACTGTCAATACAGAACGCTATCTATCAACCGGACTCTTTCCTTATCCCTTTCCAAACCACCGCCACTGACGTAACTTAACAGTATATATAAAATTTCATACAATTTTTATAAGATTTTTTAAAATTACATAAAATCTTTATACAACCCATTTTTACCTGGGTGTCTGGCAAATGGGCCGTTTTTTCCCTATTCCCGACAATTGTCTGGCCGCGCAGCGACGATTCCAGACGATTGTCTGGAAAAAGACCAAGTATATCTAAAAAATCTCATTCAACGAACGTTAATGAAAGCAGATGATACTCGTTTGGTTTTCTTCTACGGGGTAGTATGGGCTCATTCCAAAGATATTATTTAAAAACTGAGCCCTTTGTGCCTTGGCCTGCGCCTGCACCGCCGCGCCGTGTCCGTTGGATTGCGAGCACCCGGTGCCCCTGGGCTGTAGCGGGGAGGGATTGTCAATGTTGCTCGCAGGCCGTCGCGCGCGAGTGGGGTTCCATTGTCGCGAATTCCGCGCAGGCTGCGCCGCAGCCAGCCACAGACAGCCGCACCATCCCGCCCCGGCAGCCAGCCCCTATTATATTGTTAGGATATGTACTTGGTTTTTGGACTCTCGAGTAAAAGCTAGCTGACACCTTTATGTATCTTGTAGTTGTAGTTTTAGGTATGTTTTTAAGTAAAGGTATCATCTGCTAAAAAAAAACCGGACTTGTGCTTTAAATCGACTTTGCTTCACAGAAATTGATTCGTCTCAGAAAGACAAACAAAAAGTGTGAACGCATGTCTTGAGATTGGATAAAAAATAAAAACGTTGCTGTAATTCAAAAGTACTAAAATGTTGTTTCATTCGAATTTAAAAGTTTTAAATGTGAACAACTGTTTCATTTTTCATCCAATCTTGTGACGTGTGATGACATTTTTAGTTTGTCTTGTTGAGACAAATCCATTTCGACACCTCCACGGAAGACTGGGCTACCTTCGCGCGGCCGGGGAAGACTGGGCCAGCTTCGCGCGGCCGGGGAAGACTGAGCTAGCTTTGCGTGGCCGGGGAAGACTGGGCCAACTCTCGGCGCCTGGGGAGGACTGGACTATCTTTGGGCGGCCGAGGAAGACTAGGCTACCTTTGCGCGGCCAGGGAGGACTGGGCTAACTCCCCGCGCCAGGGGACGACTGGGCTAACTTCGCGTTGCCGGGGAAGACTGGGCCAAGTGACATTTTGGGCAAAACTGAGTTATGTGCAATTTCGGAAGCAGCATTTCATCCTCAATCGTTTGGTGCCATCAGATTTTTTTAATCTCAATTCTGGCGTCCGTAAATTGCATTTAAAAACTGAACATAACCTCACACTCAGCCCTCGCGTTCGTGGAAGAATGGACTATCTGAAATGGGAGGCGGAAGACTGGGCTACCTACTGCGGAGGCGGGGGGGCGTCGTCGACGGACTTGCACCGGTCGGAGACCAGAGACATCGTTTCGTTAGATTGGGGTATGCCGTCTTCGTCAAGATGCCTGGATTTGGGAATAATGGAGCACGGTCGAAAAGGCTTGTCAATTTGGCGAAGATATCTCCAGCTTCCAAACCAAAGAGTAAGTCAGAGCCCGAAGGCACCCGAAGGCAGCCGTGCAAGGGTTACGTATTTTTAACCTCTAAAACGTTCATGCGTCCTATACTCTGTTTTCTTTTGCTCTTGCTGTTCGAATGAAACCTTGTGAGAAAATCCATTAGTATCATTTTTTTTTACTTTCGAACCATTCTTCAAATGACATCTATCAATTGTCTTTGTTTATTTACTTTAATTAAACTTAAACAAGCTCAGCAGATTGCACTCATTGTGTCACGTTTCTTACATCCATTTATGTATGGGTATGTTTTGCGTTGTAATGCTTGGAAAAACGTTGACATTACGTTTACTGGACCATACTTTCATTTATTGTATTTTTGTGATTTGCTTGTCATATGTCATGAATGATTGTTGCAGATTCACGAGTACCACTGTGGTTTAACAACATATGTGATAAGTCTGTTCAGAAGAATGATAAGGGCCAAAATAGAGTTCAAAGACAACTCTTTCCCAAAACGGGTAGTCTTTTAGTCATAGAAAAATCTACAGAAGCAATAACTGAATAACGATTGTGAAGCAAGTCTCATTATTCATCGAACTGAAAGTGTTTCCATAGGTTGTTTATTGATGTGAATCGACCTGAACTTTCAAATGTGCATGTATTCAAGTTTATATTCCAGGCGTGTTCCATCATAAAAGCTAATATTTTGCTTGTACCACAAGCTACACAAAACTACTCGCTTTAAACTTGGTCCCCGTCACAATTTTTATTCTCAGTATAATTTCAATATTACTCAGAGTCAGTTATTTTCTAGACAAACCTCTCATGCAAAGTATTCAGTTAATAACATTATTCCTTGTCTTTGCTCCGAAAAATTCTTGCATCTGTTTTAACTTAAACACTCAAGCACTCCAGTCTGTAAGATATTTTGTGGAAGTTTAGGCATTCCTCTCCACTTTATTTATCATTCAGTTCCTTCAGTTATTATTTTTAAATTGAAAAGCTTCTTTTTATTAATAAAAGGAGGTGGCACTTGCCTTGTCCTTTTTTATCCACCTCTCAAAATAAATAAATTAAAAATGCTTTCATTATTCATCTTAGAAGTGCCCTTGACACTGATGCTAGAATTGAAACCTTGAGGTGTGATTTTTTCAGCAATGATAGCAGCTGCATCAAAAGTTTTAAGTTCAAGGAATCATTCATGATTTGAACTTGCAATTGGACAAAAAATATTTAATATCTTGGTGAACAGTGTGTATCACAACTGCCGTGGCGTTTTCCATTTCACACAAGCTAAGTTTGAGGTCAGTGTCGCTGCAGTTTGTGTTACAGTCAGTGACACCAATAACAAAATATTTTTGTTTATTTGCTACTTCAAGTCATCCTTAATTCCTTGAACTTCAAATATTTGATGAAGCTCTTATTGTTGCTTGACAAGGCACACCAGAAGATATGCAACCTTTTCTTTTTTCAGCAGACGATACCAATCTCACTTCTGGACCAGTCCTTCCGATTCAATTGACTGAATCAATGCCTTCAGCCACTGTACCGACCCAGCCAACTCCTTCAGCTGAGCCCATTAAAGCACCAGTGACTACTTTACTTCAACCTACTAAACCAACTTCTTGTCAAGGTGAGACCCCCTCCTCTTTGTTGTGTTCCGAGTCATACATAGTGTTAGTTCAATGTTTTCTTTTTACAGCTGACAAAATCGCTTTTGCTTTGATTGAACCAGTCCATCTAACTGTATCAATTCCTTCAGTTATTGTTCCGATCCAGCCAACTCTTGTAGCTGAGCCCATTGAAGCACCGGTGACTACTTCACCTCAACCTACGCAACCAATTTCTTGTCTAGGTATGCAAGGGAGACAAGAGACATTTGAGTTTAAGACTCTTCTCTTGCCTGTTGTGTAGCAGTCATTCACACAAAGCGTTTTATTTTCACAGCAAATGAGACCACTACTCTCACTTCTGGATCAGACCTTCCGAACTCATCAACTGAGTCAATTCCTATACCTATGCAACCAGGTTTTTGGTCTACTTCTGAACCAATTGAACTAACTGCTGTGCCTCTACCTCTAACTTCTTGTCAAGGTACTGTATTTAGTAAGATTATTCTTTTAAATTCCATGGCATTACTTTCAAAAATTGTTTACTTAAAGTAAGTGTTTTTAGTTTCAGACTTTGATTTTGTTCAGCAGCCCGATGATAATCCAGGAGAGGAAAGAACTTTGACACAACTATCTTCAGTAGATCCACTTCTCAGCAGTATTACTATCATTTTAGGTTAATATGGGAAATACAGTATTTTATAGTTGTGTTGATTGTACAATCTAACTTGAAAAATGTTTATTTGCAGATTCATCAGCAAGATCCAAGCAAAGCAATGCTGGTTCAGATGATGAAAACTTCAATTTAAGGGGTAGGTTTCTTTACAAACAAAATAAAATTCTTCTAACTTCTTTTAACTTGTTTCTTAATTTATATTTTTTGTTTAGGAATGAACTTTAATTTTGGTACCTTCGACATGAAGGATTGAGCTTAGAACGTACTTGTTTGAATAATTCTCCTGAGTTTGTTCCACCACCTTCACCAGAACCTGGTAATTAACCGGTAGTTTACAACTTTTTAAAAAATTATATCTAAATTACTGTAAGTATTATATTATTATAATCATTTGCAGGCTCTTCTCTCATCCATGGGCAAAATAGTGCAAATGATGAAGATAATAATGGTGATGCGCTGTTCAATGAAGGCTTTATGAGATTGATGAGATTCTCAATAGTTCCGAAACAGTTAATTCCAATCAGCTGCTCAATAATATTAATGCAAATGGTGTTGGTGAGAACATGAATGAAACAGCAACTAATGTGGAAGAGACAATCAATGAAGAGAGTAATATTGAAACTCGTATGGTTGTGCAAGAAACACCAAGGTCCAGGGAAAAAGGTTCTGGTAGGAAAAGAACACGTAATCCAACTCAATGGAGAGATTATAAAGCGAAAGTGGCCAGGGCTCATGGTGAACCATCATGAATCTTCCTGACTCTGTGTCCGACGTGCCTGGGGAAGAAGAAGTTGAAGAAGAGGGGCCTCACTGTCAAACCACTTGTATTCCATGAACTAAACGACCGCATGCAAGTAGATCTAATAGACTTTCAATCTAACGCGGATGGGGAATACAAGTGGATAATGAATGCGCAGGATCATCTCACTAAATTCATCCATTTGAGGCCCCTAAAAACTAAAACCATGCATGAGGTAGCATCGAACCTCCTTGAAATTATGTTGGTTTTCGGAGCTCCCAGTGTCCTTCAGTCAGACAACGGGCGAGAATTCTGCAACTACATAATTGAAAATCTGAAGGTTCTATACCCAGCCATGAAAATCGTGCATGGTGGGTACTATTTTGTGCACTTGTGACGGCATGTTAATATTGATGAAGTACTACTCTGAACTATGTTCATTGCAGGAAGGCCGAGACACTCACAGAGCCAAGGTTCAGTGGAGCGAGCCAATCAGGATGTCCAGGACTGCTTGACTGCCTGGATGATCTCTAACAAAACTAACAAATGGTCAGAAGGTCTGAAGTTCGTGGCAAGTCAAAAAAATGCCGCGCTACACCGAGGGATTGGCCGCTCGCCTTATGAAGCAGTTTTTGGCAGACCAATGAGGCTAGGCTTGTCTTCTACTCTTCCTGACAATTTGGTTGAAGACCTCGCAGATGAGGAGGGCTTGGAGGCGTTCCTTCGCTCGATTCGGGTGGATGGACAAGACAGGTACATAAATCTACTAAATCTGAACTTAAAATTCAACAAACAATTATCTAAAAGTATGACCATTTTCCGTAGCACACAGACCACTCCACCTGGCAGTCAAACTTCACCACCTGGCAGTCAAACTTCACCACCTGGCAGTCAAACTTCACCACCTGGCAGTCAAACTTCACCACCTGGCAGTCAAGCAACAGCTGGCAGTACCTTGACTAGCAGTCAAACAACTCTACGTGGCAGTGGGAGTCCGCCACCAGTCGCGGGGGACAGTCCATGCGGTCGACTGACCACCAGGCGTCCCATCCTCCAGACTCCCGTGGTCCAGACTCGGACTTCCAAGCGTCCCGTGGTCCAAACTCCGACTCCTCCGACTTGTAGGCGTCCCGTGGTCCAAACTCCGACTCCTCCGACTTCTAGGCGTCCCGTGGTCCAAACTCCGACTCCTCCGACTTCTAAGCGTCCCGTGGTCCAGACTCCAACAACTAGGCGTCCCGCAGTCCAGATTTCATTACCCGGTCCTACTCCCCCGACACCCATGTCTGCTCCCTCTTTCAGGGGATTCGATGAACGTCCAGGGCCATCAGGAGTTCAGTCAAGGCGCTGTGTGTCATGCGGTAAATCATGTCTCCTACATGAGATATGCATAACATGTGACCGCCCCATGCATAGCACATGTGGAGTAGACCAGGAGTGCTGCCTTTGTCAACGGGCCACCAACATTGTTACCAACCAGGGATCGGCAAGGAAAAATCTTTTGGTACAGGCTGATAAAATGCTCCGGAGGACAGCCGTAAAGTTCCCTACAGTAAACGTTGGGGACACTGTCACTGTACCAATTCCTAGCCCGGACCGTGCTAAAGGGGACCAGCGCAACGTCGTCGGTGTCGTTTGTGAGGTCACTGACAAGGGGCTGTACAGAATCGGGAACTCAAAGGGAAAGTGTGAACAACTGTTCACTAGGAACAGCTTCCAGCTATCAAAAGAGCGGTTTCTCAATGTGCAAGACGTCCCTTCTAAAACAGTTTCCTTGAGGGCATTGGCTAATGCGGCCAGCCTGTCCGGTGGCCAAGGGTTCATCCGATGCAACTGTAGGACAGGCTGCAAGCACGGCAAATGCACGTGCCGCACAAAGGGACTAAAATGTAACTCAAAGTGTCACGGTTCGTCCTCATGCTCCAATAAATGATGTAACCTCCCTCCCTGTTTTATTACTTTTTTTTCAGGCAATGTCTTTCCGTCATCCTAAGATTGCCGTTGGCCATTTCGGCAATCTCAGTTTGACCCATATTTTCCTAGGCAATGTTAGGTGGAATAATAATAATTCGACATTTCCGGGAACGAACACGGTAAACCTAACATTACCGCGGTAATCTTAGGTTTGCCGGCACTTCGGACATTACCGCTAACAGTCTTTTGGGCACCCTAAGATTGCCGTTGGCCATTTCGGCAATCTTAGTTTTCCTAGGCAATGTTAGGTGGAATAATAATAATTCGACATTTCCGGGAACGAACACGGTAAACCTAACATTACCGCGGTAATCTTAGGTTTGCCGGCACTTCGGACATTACCGCTAACAGAATGTATTTCTCGAGCCCAAACTAAGTATGCCTGCTAATTTCAACACAAGTTATTTATGCATTTCCCTTATTTCCTCTAGTATGAAAATTTAAAAAAAGAGGATGACACTATAGAAAATGAAATATGTAGATGCCCACAATACAAAAGGTGAAAATAAAAACATTCTTTTTACAATGCTCTGTCAAAGTGCACTGACCTGAAGAAGATTCCCCTCTAACGGGGGAGGGGGGCGAGGGGAACGAAAGACGTAAATCATTTGCACTTCCATTCTCCATATTTCGCTGTGTTGATACTCCAAAAGGGTTTTATTCATTCTAGAATGTTGAAAAACTATGGCTGATCTCATTTCCAAACCCTTCTGCTCGTTATTTTGTTTTATTTGCTTATTTGCTTCTGTCCCGTATTTGAGAGCCGCTGCCGCAGGTATGAGAAATTGGTGAGTGCTGCCAACCTAACCATGCTAATAACCTGATTCAAAAATATGTTTTGAATATTTCAAGCGATACTAAACAACGATTTGAAACAAACTCGTGTTGGGGGGTACTAAGGCGACGTTAAATACGAAATCTTGAAACTAAAGCCACTGTAGTTGCTGAGAATCGTTGGTGAGTACAAACAGACTCACAGACAGACAGACAGACAGACAGACGCACGACCAGTCACTTTTCAGCACGCCCAAACACGGCAAGGGCTTCGCTATCGCTCAGCCAATTAAATTTCGAAACTGCAAGCTGACAAGAGTGCAAAAGTACTAACATGTGTTTATTAATAGAATGAATGTATGCTTGTGTATATTTAATCCTAATAGAGTTTGAATTGATATTGGGTTCAAAGAGACGACTCAGGTTTTGAGCGGTGAGTGAATTAGTGATTCAATTTAATGAGACGATTCTTTTAACTTCACCGAAGTTAATATAACTGGTACTACTCAGTATTGTTTACATTAGTAAGAGAAATTATGTCGGTTCATTAAGTTTTGGGTAGCCTTGGCATTGGACTCTATGTGACGAATCACTGGATTTGACAATAATTGGTCCCCGTTAACTGGTTCAGATCAGCCTACCCTAAACTGCGACTCTCTTAACATTAACTGTGATAACATGTTCCAATCAATATTGTTTTATTCACTGGTTCACAATGAAAGAATGGCAAAATGTTTCTTAAATATTACTCATAAAATTGTGAATTCATTAGTTAGGAAAAAATCTCATTCAACGAACGTTAATGAAAGCAGATGATACTCGTTTGGTTTTCTTCTAGGTAGTAGTTCGGGATTATTCATAATTGTGTATGAAGTGAAATAGATAGCCCAATAAAATACATAGACCTAAGCGAGCTGGACAGTGTTGGTGCGAGCCGAGCTGTGGCATGCACCGCCGCGCCGTGCCCCGAGCGCGCTGGGCCGTGCCGAGCCGTGAGGCATTGTTGCTGCTCTTTGCGCTGTACCGGGGAGGGACTGTGCGAGAGGGGGTAGGGCATTGTTGGCCGGTGCCGCTCGCGCTGTACCCGGAGGAGGAGTTGTCGATGCGTCGCGCAGGCTGAGCTTCACCCATTCACTCACCAGCCCGCCCCGGCAGCCAGCCCCCATTATTGTTAGGATACAGCCTTGGTTTCTGGACTCTCGAGTAAAAGCTAGCTGACACCTTTAAGTGTTTTATATTGTTCTAGGTACGTTTTAAAGTACTAAAGGTATCATCTGCTAAAAAATATATCGAATAGTGACCCAAGCATACAAGTAGCCAATTAAGCGATTCAATGCTGGCAATTGAATGTTACTCGACTGAGAGATTCGCATTGGTGTGGCATCAGGGAATTGGTGACGACAGAGGGTGCTTCATGAAGACAAAGGAACAACATACAGAAAGAAATTGAGTCTAAAGTATTGTATGTAGTTTTCAGTGTACTAGTCACAAAAACTACATTTATTTCAATGCCAATCCTACATTTTCATCTAGGGCTACGCAATTTTGGGCCAAACTTTCCAATTTGAGATTTGTGTGTTTTGCTGTAGTTTTCAGTGCGCTGACCTCAATATTGACATCTAAATTGTCCCCTGACCCAAACTTTTAACACCAGACCTATAATTTCATCCCATATTAGGTCATTTTGGACCAAAAATTTCTAGTCAAGGTTTACATTGTTTCCTGCAGTTTTTGATGTGCTGAACTTAAAAATGACTTTCAAAATTTTCTCAGACTCACACTTACCCGAATTTGGACCAATTTTGGACCAAAATTTTTAAATCGAATTTAACGTAGATCCCAGCAGTTTTTTGGTGAGCTGATAACGAAAATCACTCCCATTTCGACTTCAGACTTATATTTTCATCCCAAATTAGGTCATTTTGGACCAAAATTTTCAAGTCGAGTTTTATATGCACTACAAGATCAAAATGTGTGCTTAGTACACAGCTGTGGGAGCGTACTTGCAAGCACACATCTATAGGTGTATGCTTGGCAAGTACACATCTATAGGTGTATGCTTGGACAAGCACACATCTATAGACGTATGCTTAGCCAAGCACACATCTATAGATGTATGCTTGGCCAAGCACACAGCTGTAGGAGTGTGCCTTTAAATGGGTGGGATTAAAGTGTGCTTGGCCAAGCATACACCTATAGATGTGTACTTGCCAAGCATACACCTGTAGCTGTGTGCTTGCAAGTACGCTCCCATAGCTGTGTACTAAGCACACATTTGATCTTGTAGTGTGGTTTCCTGCAGATTTTGGTGTGCTGAACTCAAAAATGACCTCCAAACTTTTCCCAGACTCACTTTTAACAGAATTTTGACCAATTTTGGACCAAAATTTTGATATTGAGTTTTACTTTTATCCCAGCAGTTTTTGGTGTTCTGATAACGAAAATCACTTCCATTTGTGCCCCTGGTCTAAAGTTTACTCAATATGATCCCATCATCGCACATTTCGTCTACTCAAGCAAAGTCCAAAGTGCACAAACTATGTCAATTCGCATCGCTCAGCCACACTACGCGCCCAGACTAAACGGCGCGTACCCCTAGTTTTACTGTGTTTGATGCTGTTGAACATGACGCTCTGTGTTATTTGTGGCATTCCGGAATGGCTAAGAGAGGAGCAAATGAAATGGCTAGTGCACTTTTTGATTATTTTTCACAATGCGCTGCATCTGGCAAGACTGAGATAAGAAGTTTTTCAGACAATTGTTTTGCCCAAAACAAGAACAGATTTGTGTTTGCAATGTTCCTGCTTGCTGCTGTGCAGTTTGGTATTAACATACACCATTGCTATTTGGAAAGTGGCCACACCCAGAATGAAGGCGACTCAGTTCATGGTCGCATTGAGACAGTTTCAAGAGAAAGTGACATTTTCTGTCTCGATGACTGGATTAAAGTAATCGAGAAAGCTAAGGAAACAGATCCACCCTACAAGGTGAAATTGCTGAAGAGGAATTTGGTCTTTGATTTCCATGAGATAGTTCCAAAGCAAAACTGGATGTATTCTACAGACAAGAGGAAAATCAACTGGACCAAAGTCAGAGTCGTGCAGGCTCGAAAAGATAACCCAGTGTCCTCTTGATAAAATACGACTTTGATGGTGAGACGTTTACTATGGATACAGCCCAGAGGAGAGGCCACCCTGTGAATTGCAAGACTTACAAACCACCATTAGCTTATCCAGGGATGATACCACTCAAGCAGCTTACAATAAAGCACTTAAAACAGCTATGCTCATCCCTTGCCATTCCTTCAAAATATCATCAATTTTACAACGATGTTATAAATTCAGTGGAACCTGTTGATGGGGATGATGACCCAAGAGATTTGCAAGTGGATGAAGATGGAATAGATGATGATGATCCTATTCACGTCATTGAAGAACTCAACAATAGAAAAGACAATGAAGAAGGAAGTGAAGATGAAGATGGGGAAGATGATGATGATGCTGATGATGTGGGTGACAATGGTGATGATGGTGATGAGGATGATGATGAATGATGATAGTTTATGGTTTGAAAAATGCATGGCTAAATGTACCTATGTTTTATAGTTGTTCAACAAATTTTATTCTAATTGTAATACGGTCTTGTTCCACTAAGTCCGTTTATTGTGTTTTAAAGAATCAAGCTAGATTTTTAACTTTGTTCAACTTTGTGTTTTTTCTATTTTTAACTCCACCTACTTTCTGTGGCGTCTTTATTTTGATTACTTTGAGAGAAACGTTTGACTGAATACTTTGTTTTAATTAGTGCACTCTACTAATTTTATTTCTTTAGATTATGGGGAAAATTACTAGTCTTGATCTTGTTTAATGAAAATGTTCAGAGAAACGTTTGACTGAATACTTTGTTTTAGTTGTTGTGCTCTACTAATTTTATTTTCTTTAGATTATGGGGACAATTACTAGTCTTGATCTAGTTTAATGAAAATGTTTGACTGATTACTTTATTTAATACTAAATGGATAACATTTAAATTTAGAACTTTAATATTAATAGAAATTAAAAGAAATGTTTGACTGGTTATTTAATCTAACAAGGAACAAGTAACAAGTAAGGTTCTGATATTTCCTTTTGTTGTGCTTTAAGCTTTACTATAAATGCTTCTCACCATTCCTACTTTTGTAAGAATTCACAACGAGGCTACTTTATTTTCATGTACCTGTTTCTGTGAGGAAATAAATACATATTTTTGAACTTTTCTATTGTCCTATTCACTCTCCCACATTTACGTTCAGGAAATAAAAAACGACAGCTTGGCAGTGCGAGCTCACTTTGCAGTTTGTGAAACGGATGTTGTTCAGCAATTGGAAAGGGCCATGCCCTCTCAGGCCTGTTAGATAAAAGGTCGTGACTAACCAAAATTTTTAGTACATTTCAAAACAATTTCTAGTTTGCTTCCACAAAACTTTTTTTACATATGTGTTGCAAGTGCCCATGGTTTGAACACCATTTCTTGAGGCGTCCATCATGAATTGACACAGTTCTGCAGGCAGGAGAGCCTCTTTCTCCCACCAAGAGAAAGGGTATTACAATATTCAGTGTTTGTAACTGTCCTACATTATCGTGGTTGTCTTTAAAAGTCTTTAGTTGCAAAAGAAAAAAAACAGCCAGTTGTAATTTGTCATAACTCTTGCTTAAAAACCGTTTAGGAGCTCCCAGTGAGATGCAATTAACACTGATCTACTCGGGAGGTGCCACACTATCAGAATATCACAAAATATTGAGCAAAGTGTAGCGCCCTGAATTGTGAGAGAGCGTATAAGTTTCAAACGAGCTTATCTCAGAACGCCGCTTTTGCAGTTGGCCCAGTCTTCCCCGGCCACGCGAAGTTAGCCCAGTCGTCCCCGGGCGCGGAGAGTTAGCCCAGTCCTCCCCGGCGGCGCAAAGGTAGCCCAGTCTTCCTCGGCCGCTCAAAGATAGTCCAGTCCTCCCCGGGCGTCGAGAGTTGGCCCAGTCTTCCCCGGCCACGCAAAGCTAGCTCAGTCTTTCCCGGCCGCGCGAAGCTGGCCCAGTCTTCCCCGGCCGCGCGAAGGTAGCCCAGTCTTCCGTAGGGGTGTCGATTTCTGTAGAGCAAAGTCGATTTGGACAGTTTTGAAAATCCACCCATTGAAAATCCATTGAAAATCCATTGAAATTGAAAATCCACCCCCTTGAAAATCAAACCATGGCACTCCCTTGATTTATTAGGCGGCACTTTCACCGTGCTACTACAAATCGTGTTTTCAAGAGAGGGGCGTAATTCTTACCTTGGTATCCGGGGGGGCGGGCTGCAGCGCCCCCTTCCGACGTGAATCCGCTTTTTGGAGGGAAGCTGGGCCCACTGGGACCAGTGGGCATTTTGGGCCAGGTGGGCCAGTGAGGCCAGCTGGGCCCGTTTGGCCCGCTGGGCCCGTTTGGCCCGCTGGGCCCGCTGGGCCCGTTTGGCCCGCTGGGCCCGCTGGGCCCGTTTGGCCCGCTGAGCCCGTTTGACCCACTGGGCCCGTTAGGCTCAATAGGCCCGTGGGGCCGGTTGGGCCCGTTGACCTCAGAATCTTTGCGCTTATTCTCCTCCGAGTCCTCGCAATCCTTTACAAACTTAGCCATGTCTCCGCCTTCAGCGTCCAAGGTTTCATAGTAGCGTGCCAGCATCCTCGGAGAGAAGTCCCTCCGGGAGCAGGAGTCCGATGGCAGCGGGCCGTGGGTGCGCGCGATAAAGTGGGCTTGGTTGCGCAGCCACGGCGTGCAGTGCTTTGTCCCGTGTTCTTCACTGCCGCACTTGTAGGCGTAGCCCTCCCACTTTAACATGGTGGGACGGCAGCCCGAGGTTCCTGCAGGGTACTTGATTGCGATATCCACGAAGACCTGATAAACAACATTGTAACAAATTTTAGAGTATTTGGACCATAAAAGAGATGCGATACAAATCACTGGTTTTCGGACAAAGGGACTTAAGTCCACATTTTGGTCAAAACGTTTTTTTCGTTTTCTCAGATTGCTGGCGAGACTTCACATAGAATGGTGAAAGACCCACGATTCTAAGATAATTAGTTCGGAAGATATAGCGTTGAACCAAACGACTTAAGTCCTTTCGTTTTCTGACAAAACAACTCAAGTCCACTCGTTTCCTGACAAAACAGCTCAAGTCCATCCGTTTTCTGACAAAAGCACGTAAGTCCACATGTTTTCTGACAAAAGAACCCAAGTCCAGCGTGACGTTTCGGACATAACAACTCAAGCCCCCCTTTTGACAAAACCACCTAAGTCCACATGGGCTTGAGTCGTTAGGACCAGAAAACTGGTGTGGACTTGTGCTCTTTTGTCAGAAAACGACTGGACTTAAGTTCTTATGTCCGAAAACGAATGGACTTAAGTTGTTTTGTCCGATAACGGATGTACTTACGTCAAACTGTGATATTAACTTGTAAATATTTCGGCGAGGAATGCTAAACGGTCATCGAACATTGGGATCGTTTTCTGAATACCACGTTTTTTTTCACCTGAAATTTCATGACCATATTTGTCGTAAAAAA
>NW_023144630.1:11044782-11079038 GCF_012932325.1 Thrips palmi | reverse complement strand
GAATTTTTACTCGCTAAAACTGACTTACAATAGTACATTTAAAACACTTATGTTCACAGTGCAGTTTTTTTAAAAATTGTATATCGTTGTACAGGGCATGTGGGGGCCGTTCCCAGACTACGTGACCATTTAAGGGGGGGGGGGGGAGGAGGAGGAGTCGAGCCAAATACTATGCCCTATCTTAATTTGAAGGTTAGGTTATCCTGGCCACTATAAAGGTCAAAATGTGGCCTAAAATCGGTTACGTAGTATGGGAATGACTCAGCATAAGATTCTTTTAATCAGTGATAAGGAAGGAGGGGGCGCCTAGTGACATTTTTAGGATTCTCGCACAACTGTACAATTTCCCATTTAAAGGGGGGCATCACTCCACAAACAGTGCTTTTGTAAAAACGTCATAAAAACCAAACGGAAAGAGAAAAATTGTTCATTTTTTCACATAAAAGTATAAAACAACACTAAGTCAATCCGCCAGGGCACTACAGCGCTTTCGTTGAAAATACATTTTTGAGTGTTAGGTTAGACCATTTCGCACTGTTGCAGCGCTGGACGCGAAACGGTTTGACCTAGGACAACAAAATTTTGGTGACAGCCTTCCTGAGATGTCTGGCTATGATGGGTACCTCAATCACTTTTAAAAAAATCATTTAAAGTTGTATTTGTTACATAAAAAAAAAAATTGTTCAATTTTTTGAGTCAAAATTTTTCAATTTTGACCGTTAAAAAAAAAAAAGATTGACCGATGCCAATTTTTTTGCTACCCACCATAGCGGCATGTCGTGGGAGCTTCCATGCTAAATCTCACCGCTGTGCTCTAAAACTGCGCCCCAGAGGCCTGCAACCGTTTGCAAATTCATGTTCCGAGAAAAACGCGATCAAAGTTGGGGAAACTGGGCTTTTCCCCTATGCATGTTTGCGGCCCACAACCTCCTCAAACTGAAATTTTTTTGAATTTCGGAATGCGGTTTCCACCATTTGACGCAGAAAAGAATGGTCTTTAATTTAAACCAATTAAAAAAAATTGCAATTTTTGATCATTTTGGTTTGATGTCTCCCCTTAAATCTAAAAGAAATTACACAAATCACATCAATTGAACGTTAAAGTTAATGTCCCAATTAGAATTTTTAAAAGGGCCTGTCCTTCCCTACTTGTGCAGGGCCTGCAAATAAGGGTGATTTCCTAGGGCTTTGCACGCCGGCTGAGAGATAGAGTTTCCTCGATCCCATCAATGTGCGTCGTCCTCGGCCAGTGGCTGCGTGCCTGCCTGCATGTCAATTTTTCTGACCCAAGTTCGAAACTTGCTGATTTTTTTTTCGTAAAAGCATGAGTGAAGGGCAAAGTTCCATTAACGTTAATCTCCCGCATGCTAGGACACGGCAGTGATCGTTTTTCTAAACGCGCTGTGTCTCTAGCGTGCCGAAGTACTATGAACACGCACCTTTAAAAAATTCTCAAAACTACAAACTGGGGCTTGAAATAAAAGTGGCACACAGGCACGCAGTCACTGGCCGAGGACGACACACTCTGATGGGATACCAGAAACTCTATCTCTCAGCCGGCGTGCAGAGAAAGTGCCAATAATAAAACCGTCAGTTATGGACATGCAGAGAATAACGCGCATTTTATAACATGCTTGCAGACACGCTGCGGGAAGAAATCGGCTACTTTAAAGAAAAAAAACACGTTGGAAGAGCCTTTCCTGGGTAGTGTTATTTGCAGGCTGCGTGTCTCCCAGCAGGATTTTCATCCTGCAAACGCTTTGTTCCGGTCATCGCTTCGAACTAGGTATGTTACCCTTCCCTTGAATCCCATTGCTTCCACGGCCCTCGCTCCTTTCTCACACGCCTTACTTACGTCGTTTGTCAACCCATCACAGTTTTCACATGTCACTGTTACATGCATGATTTCGAGCGTCGACGTGTACACCGAGACAAAGGCCTGCTCAATTTGGTGCGTCCGAAGTGGATCGTCACAGGGCCAATGAATGTGAACGTTCTTGAGCTCAGGCAGACACAGAAAGACAAGGGCATAGTCCCAGTGAACGACCAGGCGCTCCAGTTTCTTGCACTGTGCCAGTGCCTTTAGTAGGTCTGGTCTCGGTGGGAAGCATGGCTGAAATTCAACACTGACAAGGCTTTCCACCAATAGGTCTTTGATCAAATCATGCTTGCTGGGACTGGTCTCCATCTCGACCACCTCGATCGCCTTTAGATTGGGAAAACATTGCTTCAGTCGACCCCTTTCGTAAATGAAATCATCTTCCAGGTAAACTATCAGTTCCTCAAGACACGCCATTCGAGAAAGCACATACACAGAATTATGGCCCGCGTCAGTCTTTGTCGTATTGTCCAATACCAAGGCCAGTCGTTTCAGGTGGGTTCGGCTTCGCCACACCGATTCAAGGTACCCCTGGCGCAGGGATCGTGGCACACCGTCCTCAATTATTGAGAGATCTTCATAAGCAAGAAGTCGAGCCAAGTCACGGACAACGCGGGGGTCGGGGATGATTCGTCGTTCAGTGGGCCAGAGGAAAAAATTGATGTACAAGTTATGGTGGAGAGGCACACAATCAGGTGGAAAGGTCGTGAAGGTCTTCACGTATCCCGAAATGAGTCGCCACTCTTCGGCTTTGTACGCCAGTTTCCTCCACCGCTGACAAACGGCGGGGAGGACCTTCCCCAGAATGACTGCATCGTCGATTTGGTAGAAGATGTGAAGGAGAGCCTCATCAGGCAGGTCGTTGATTTCTGCGGCGCTAAGAACAACAAAAATTCACCCAACTCATCGAAATTTACGTGCCATTCTTTGAAATCTATAAATATAAACCAGTGGTGCCAGAAAGTTGGACAAAAAGTAGCCCAATCACTGTAAAAAAAAAAAGTCGTAATAGGGTAAACTATACAGTTATCGGCAGGGGTACAGTTATCGTCATCTCGGCAAATAATTTGTCCTGCTCTGCAAGTACGCGTCCGTTAGTGATGCGGCCAATGCAGGTCGCTAGATACACCTTTGAGCATGCAGGACCGAGACAGCATCGCGTTCGATTGAGCACGTCAGCCCAAAAGACCATGTTTCTAGTTAAGTGCAGAATGAGGCCGCTTCGCCGCCTTTCTTATCTTCTCTGCCCGGAACAGGGTTGAATCTTTCGTTAAATTCGTGAATTTGGGGCCCGGAAAAAAAAATTCTCTTTGCCAGGTCCTTCTCCCATCTATTGAAGAGGGGATACTGTGCTTTGGGGCACAAAATTCCTCTTGCTTGTCCTCTTTTGGGGGGGCCCATAACTGCACCAGAGAAATCACCCCCAAAAACAGTTATCGTCAGGGTGGCCCCAAACTTCACTGGTGTTTCGGCGTCGTCCGGGGTTAATATTCTGATGCATTATGACCATAGGGGGACCCCTGCCAAATTTGAATGAAATCGGACCACTTTTCCCAGTGATCTAGTGATTTACGAAATGTCCTCCTCGGCGCTTTTAAAGGTTTTTTTTTCGCAGCTCATGGTGCTAGTTGTCCGTGAGTCTAAAATGAAGGGCGCAAAGGCTAACAGAAGAGAGAGGGGGTTTGTGACATGTCGAGGGTGGTATAGAGTGTCTGTGGTCTGTTAGAAATTTTCGTCACTTTGGTACGTTTTGCTTTTTTAACAAGGGGTGCCGATAACTGTAAAAGGGTGCCGAAATGATTTGGCTGCCCATAACTGTGTTTTTGGTAACCTTTTTCCGGGGGAAATAAGAGCGTCACTAAAAGTTTTTGGTGAAATCTTTGTCAGCCACTTTGTTGTCTAGATCCTTCTGAGGTGTCTGGAACAAGTCGCACGGATCTAAGTGTCATAACCCACCCTAGAGGCCCTTGAAAAAAAACGATGCTCTTAAATGACGGTAACTGTACAGTTTACCCTATAAAGGGAAACCCTTCCTGTATAGTATTTTCCCCCATTAATTCATAGTTTTTCGAATAATTTCACGACGAATCATTCTTTTTTTTATGAAACGCCATTATTTTATGAATGCTTCGTTCGAATAATGAAAACTCAAAAAATCAGAAACCGAATGTTTCATTCCCCCAATTTTTTCGTTTCAGCATCACAAGCCATTCGTAATTTTTCGAATTTTCATAAAGCGTATGAATAATTTATAATTTTACGAATCATTCATATATTTATGAATGTTTCGTAGATTTTTGTACGAGCCTTCTTGTACAGTATTTTCCCCTAGAAAAATCGTAAATTTAGGAATAATTTAAACGATGAATGGTTTTGTTGGTTTGGCAGTGTGGGGCGAGTGACAACGCTGGAGGGGTTTGGGGGATTTATTGGAAGGAACACAAAGGGGACTAGTCAAGGTTGAGGGTCGGCTGCAGACTGATGGTTTCTACAAAGGGGGTTCAATATATAGCTTTGGCAACAGAGACACTTGTTAGGAGGGTGGCAACGGGGGTGCGGTCAGAAAACCCGGGAAAAATAGAGGAGCCTGGCCAAGGCAGGGAAATTCCATAGCAGGGACAGGAAGAAGAACAAAAGCGGGGACTGACCGGAACCAACTCCAGTTTTTTCACTTCTAGCATTCTGCCAAATTTACAAAGTCATTATTTTTTGAATGGTTTGTAAAATCTGAATACCTTTTTGGGGATTTACAAGCACTTTTTCCAAAAAATTATGAAAGGTTCATAATTTTCATTTATGACTTTTTCATAGTGGCATGAAACGAGCCATTCTTAAAATTACGAAGCATTCATCGCCATATATGTCGTAAATTTACAACTTTTTTCAGTGATCACACCAGTGCGCAGGACTGCCTTCTAAGTACGCACTTACAAATGCGTGCTCGCAAGTACGCACCTACAAACGCAACCGCAAATGCGGGATGGACCACAGTGGGTAATGTGGACCGTCCGTGAAATTCTTCCAAATGATCGGTTCGAGCCACGTAACCCACAAGTTCGGATGGTAGCGGCCGAAACGGTTTTCCATGCCACAGGAAGGCGGTATCACTGGCCACATAGAAGAGTCTTATGGGTGGTCCACTGGTCGACGTTACCCACTGGTGGCCCATATTACCAGCTTTCACGTTACACTGAGAATGAAAAAGTCATGATCAATACCCAATTTTGGGCGAGGTTTACTTTCTCACCCAAATTTGGGCGAGGAACGTTTCCTCGCCCAATTTGGGCGAGGAAAGCTTCCTCGCCCAATTTTGGGTGAGAAAGGGTGTATCAGCTCCCTATTTAGCTCCATAGTATTATGACCCAAATTTGGGCGAGGAAAGTTTCCTCACCCAAATTTGGGCGAGGAAAATTTCCTCACCCAAATTTGGGTAATAAAGAATTCCTCACCCAGAATTTTAGTCATGATCATGACTCTTTCATTCTCAGTGTACTTGGCTAATTACACACTTGTATCCTTGACGCCGTCCAACTCATTGCTCCAGGCATTTGTAAATGTGCACTTGCCAAGCAAGCATTTGTACTTTGTGTGTACTTATTAGACAGTTGGGCTTGAAGTGGGTGGGATGGGCTGCATCCGCCTGCTACGGTGGCAACGGTGGCGAGAAGTTGCCTAATAGGCAGGAGGAGATGTAGCCTGTCGCACACAGGTGCGTTTGGCCTACTTTTCGCAGTAGCCCCTGGCAACACTGCTATGTACACCAAAATTCACAGAAAAGGGAAAATTACTCCAGCCAAATTCGCACACCAAAACGTCACCAAAAGTTTACAAAAAATTTGTTGCAATTTATCAAAATTATCCTTTAAAGTAAAAAAAATTTGCCTCAAAATTTACTGAAATTCATTAGATTTGTACACCTACATTCGCAGTCGATTGCCCTTACTGAGTCTATCCTGAAGGGTCACTTTCATTCCAGGAACGTGACATCACGTTGAAACGAATGTGACAAAATGTCACGTTCCTTTGAGCAGTTTGCCACATTCGTTTCCACGTAAATCGGCCATAAAGTTAGCTCTTCCACACTCAAACGAATGTGGCACAATGCTAAAAAGAACGTGACATTTTGTCACATTGTTTCATTGTTTCAACGGGATGGCTCGTACCTGGCAGAAGATAGGTAAGGGAGGGTGGGGCACCTAGTGACACTTTTTGGATTTTGGATCTCACTCTGATACTGTGCGAGAAATGAATCTGCTTACACTTCAGAAGGTTGCTTTGATCCTTCCTTGATCTTAAAAACATGTTGTGGCGTTTTGACAACACCTATTTCTATTATTTACATAGCTTCCCGCAGACCTCTGCACTTGTCACTTGGTGCCCCAGCCCGGGGCACCTAGTGACAGGTCATATAACTCACATTACCAGCATAGAGCGACGCTCCAGCTAATTGAAAATTATCCGTTTTAGGCTCTTTAAGCTTTTTTAAAATATCAAACCATTCTGAACGGCGCCATTTTTTCCAAGAAACTGCATTTTGTTACATTGCCAATCAAATTCAATGTTCTACGAAATTGTCGTACAAATTAGTCTTATTTATGTTTCGTTGTGTGACAATCGGTGACAATTTACTTTGTGGTTGCTCAATCGATGTTTTGAAACGTTTAAATCGTTAGAATACGGTAAATAGAGTGTGTCTGTCACTACCTGCCCCGGGGGCTCATTTTCGTTCAGAATTTGATATTAAGGAAATGAAATCATATGTTTGAGCTGGTTCAGCGAAAACAACTTACTAAAGGTCCTTATTATTGATTTAAAGTGCCAGAACGATCGGCAGTGCCGTTTACTGGAAGAATGGAGAGAAAACTTTTTGTAAAAAAGACGTAAAATCTGTGATTTTTGGTAATTATTTTCTTGGTTTTATTCTAGGTGCTTAAATATTTTGTTCAAAGTCTCACTCTCACTTGAACATGATTCCACAGCACAAGACCTTTAGATTAGCCACCTCAAGATGTCTGAAAGTGCCATAGGGGGGCCAGGGCACCTCCGTGTCACCAGGTGCCCCTGTCACTAGGTGCCCCACCCTCCCTTACCGTAGTTAAGCGCGCTTACCCGCCTGAATCGCGTCCTGGTTGGTCTTCTCTCAAACGGTCATGACCTCTTCTTGCGCGTGCTGCGGACGCTCTTTTGCTACGACCAGGGCACCCCTCTTTGCCTCCGGCTCCCCACACCGGCCCTCCAGCGACTCGCGAAACTTTGCGGACCGGTCCACGGCTGCCATGTGCCGCTCCAGTGTCTCCGGCGGCTGCTGAGCGTTTTCGGCCCAAGCCTTCAAGCTGCACTTCAAGTGCTCCTCCACGCAAACCTGAAACACGACATTTGTGCAGTTTAGGCATTAGAAGCGCAGGGGCGCACTGTGGGCCAGAGTTGGGAGGCAGCCGAAGTTCTACAGTCGTTTTGAGTCCCGGAGTCACTGAATGAGACTTGAACCGACCGTATGACCCCACGAATGGACTGCTCAGCAAACGAGGAATCCATTGGTAGGCTCATACGTTTGGTTGGACAACTCTTTGGCGACTCATGACTCCAAACGCGCCTACAGTTTTGGCTTCCCCCACTGGTCTTGAGGCCCACTTCGACACCTCCTAGGAACAAGCGGCTATCTTCCAGGAGCTTCCAGACACTCGGCTATCTCTCAGTAGCTTTTAGACTCTCGGCTATCTTTCAATAGCGTCCAGACAGTCGGCCATCTTTGTTAACGCTTCGAAGACTAAGCTATCTGACTTCTTCGGAGAGGTTCGGGTTGTTCTGTCGATAGAGGTTTTCTTTGTTACATTCTACAAGACATGGTCTCGCCATGTTTTTATTTACCCCGACAAATTTTTGACACATTTTGGTTAGGTACCGGTGACGGCATTTCACTGGTTTAAAATATATACGCACCCAAACTCGGGAAGTGGGAAAAGCAGTTAACCCAGTCTCCGAAGCGCTCAGAAAGGTAGCCGAATGTCTGAACGCTATTGAAAGATAGCCGAGTGTCTGGAAGCTCCTGGAAGAATGCCGCTTGTTCCTAAGAGGGGTCGACTTGTGCACTGACGGCTTCACCCAGTTCGTTTTCTCAGCATCTATACGGTACCAGCAAACCAATTTTCATCGCTGGCATGCGGTCGTTCCACTTGCAGGTCACCCTGAGGTCGGCGACGGCGCAGCGTGCCATGGCGATAACGTTGTCGACGCCCCACACTTCCAGGCGGCACAGAAAGATCTTCCGGTGCACTGAGGGACGCTGTGTCGTCGGACCTGGGGAAAAAAAGAACACGAAACACGCTAACTTCACCTGTGTCCAATTTGTGAGAATGTCCGAGTTCTGTCTGAAATGCTGGTTCAAATTCGCGCACCTCTAATAGTTAAAAGCTTATTCTGACGTTTTGTAGAACTCGGCCATCAATGTCAGGACAAGTTTTAAGAGTCGTGTCTTTCAGGGGTGTGCCAATTTCGATCAGGATTTTTAACATGTTTCTGACATTCTGACAATATATTCACGAATGTTGAGGCCCTGTATATTGGACAAACGAAGGTATATGAACGATACCCTTTCAGGGCTGAAACGATTCTGGTCCCTGGAACAGAATAGAATTAGATCCAGGAAATGGAAGAAGGAGATGACTAAATTTTGGCAGGCTTGAGGACTTTACGTCTCGGAACCCATCTAGAAAATATTCTTCCATCTGGTGGAATATTTTGAAAGGGAGCGGATTTTGGCACGCTTGTTTGCCTCAATTTGATCAGCGACCAATCTTTTAACCAGGAAATACAGTCCCAGCAATGGATTCTTCTCAACAAAGCAAAACCACAATTCATATGCCCTACACTAGGATGCACCGATGTGAAGTTAGCGTGACCCAAACTTGCCAGCCCGAAAAAAAATTCACCAATCGTTAGTTTTTCGTTAGTTTTTGTTTGTTTTGATAAAATCAGGTTTTGTTTTATTATAGCTTTCAAATTTAAACACATTTTAAAGGTTCGCCAACTGCGCGTGAAGACAGCGAGACCCAAACGCCTACAAACTCCCCAAAACAGCTAAAATTACACGTTTTGTTAGTTTTTGATTGTTTTGATGTCATATGCCACTTCAAATAGCGCATTACACAGCAAAAGGTAAGTACATCCGAAAAATTTCCAAAATGTTAAAAACAGATAGGATAATCATTTACCTTGTATTTTCCGCATTTCTCGGTTTGTTTTGATTTGTTTTGCACTCAATATCCGATCTTGACAATCCAAGCAGTCGGAACAGGACTTGTTTCTGACTTGGTGCGGCTAAATTCACATTCTTACTCAAATATCAAAGAGGACTACAGTCCGTTTAAATGCAATCGCTGACGTTAGTTTTTGATTGTTTCGATGTCACTTGCATCGTTAAGACACGTGGTACGCGTCAACAGCGTTCTGGGTCCGGGAAATTCACATACGAGATAGATGCAAACCGAAAAATTCTTTGACTAGTTTTTTCCACTTTTCTCGGTTTGTTTTGATTTGTTTTGCACTCAATATCAGTACTTGACAATCCCAGCCGTCGCAACAGGACTTGTTTCTGAAGTGGTGCCGGCTAAGTTCACATTCTTCCTCAAATATATCAAAGACGACTATAGTCCGTTTAAATGCAATCGCTGACATTAGTTTTTGATTGTTTTGATGTCACTTGCATCGTTAAGTCACGTGGTACGCGTTAACAGCGTTCTGGGTCCGGGAAAATTCACATACGAGATAGATGCAAACCGAAAAATTCTTTGACTAGTTTTTTCCACTTTTCTCGGTTTGTTTTGATTTGTTTTGCACTCAATATCAGTACTTGACAATCCCAGTGGTCGCTCAAACAGGACTTGTTTGCTGAAGTGGTTGCCGGCTGAAGTTCACGTGGTACGCCTTTTGTCTTCTCATCGAATATATCGAAAGACTACTATTTTCCGTTTAATGCAATTGCTGACATTAGTATTTTTGATTGTTTTGATGTCACTTGCATCGTTAAGTCACGTGGACACGTACCGCGTTACGCGTTTTGTTGTGTTTCGTTGTCGTTGGCTGGAAAATTCACATACGAGATATATCACAACCGGAAATATGGATTTGACTTTTTTTCTTTTTTCTCGGTTTGTTCTCGGTTTGGTTGATTTGTTTTGCACTCAATATCATACGGAATCCAAGCAGTCGGAACAGGACTTTTTTCTAAAGTGGTGCCGGCTATACTCACATTCTTACTCAAATATATCCAAGAGGACTACAGTCCGTTTATATGCAATCGCTGACGTTAGTTTTTGATTGTTTTGATGTCACTTGCATCGTTAAGACACGTGGTACGCGTCAACAGCGTTCTGGGTCCGGGAAAATTCACATACGAGATAGATGCAAACTGAAAATTCTTTGACTATTTTTTCCACTTTTCTCGGTTTGTTTTGATTTGTTTTGCACTCAATATCCGATCGTGACAATCCAAGCAGTCGGAACAGGACTTGTTTCTGACTTGGTGCCGGCTAAATTCACATTCTTACTCAAATATATCAAAGGACTACAGTCCGTTAAATGCAATCGCTGACGTTAGTTTTTGATTGTTTTGATGTCACTTGCATCGTTAAGTCACGTGGTACGCGTCAACAGCGTTCTGGGTCCGGGAAAATTCACATACGAGATAGATGCAAACTGAAAAATTCTTTGACTAGTTTTTTCCACTTTTCTCAGTTTGTTTTGATTTGTTTTGCACTCAATATCAGTACTTGGAAATCCAAGCAGTCGGAACAGGACTTTTTTCTAAAGTGGTGCCGGCTATACTCACATTCTTACTCAAATATATCCAAGAGGACTACAGTCCGTTTATATGCAATCGCTGACGTTAGTTTTTGATTGTTTTGATGTCACTTGCATCGTTAACACGTGGTACGCGTCAACAGCGTTCTGGGTCCGGGAAAATTCACATACGAGATAGAGCAAACTGAAAAATTCTTTGACTAGTTTTTTCCACTTTTCTCGTTTGTTTTGATTTGTTTTGCACTCAATATCAGTACTTGGAAATCCAAGCAGTCGGAACAGGACTTTTTCTAAAGTGGTGCCGGCTATACTCACATTCTTACTCAAATATATCCAAGAGGACTACAGTCCGTTTTATATGCAATCGCTGACGTTAGTTTTTGATTGTTTTTGATGTCACTTGCATCGTTAAGACACGTGGTACGCGTCAACAGCGTTCTGGGTCCGGGAAAATTCACATACGAGATAGATGCAAACTGAAAAATTCTTTGACTAGTTGTTTCCACTTTTCTCGGTTTGTTTTGATTTGTTTTGCACTCAATATCCGATCGTGACAATCCAAGCAGTCGGAACAGGACTTGTTTCTGACTTGGTGCCGGCTAAATTCACATGCTTACTCAAATATATCAAAGAGACTACAGTCCGTTCAAATGCAATCGCTGACGTTAGTTTTTGATTGTTTCGATGTCACTTGCATCGTTAAGTCACGTAGTACGCGTCAACAGCGTTCTGGGTCCGGGAAAATTCACATACGAGATAGATGCAAACTGAAAAATTCTTTGACTAGTTTTTTCCACTTTTCTCGGTTTGTTTTGATTTGTTTTGCACTCAATATCAGTACTTGGAAATCCAAGCAGTCGGAACAGGACTTTTTTCTGAAGTGGTGCCGGCTATACTCACATTCTTACACAAATATATCCAAGAGGACTACAGTCCGTTTATATGCAATCGCTGACGTTAGTTTTTGATTGTTTTGATGTCACTTGCATCGTTAAGTCACGTGGTACGCGTTAACCGCGTTCTGGGTCCGGGAAAATTCACATACGAGATAGATGCAAACCGAAAAATTCTTTGACTAGTTTTTTCCACTTTTCTCGGTTTGTTTTGATTTGTTTTGCACTCAATATCCGTCGTGACAATCCAAGCAGTCGGAACAGGACTTGTTTCTGACTTGGTGCCGGCTAAATTCACACATTCTTACTCAAATATATCAAGAGGACTACAGTCCGTTCAATGCAATCGCTGACGTTAGTTTTTGATTGTTTCGATGTCACTTGCATCGTTAAGTCACGTGGTACGCGTCAACAGCGTTCTGGGTCCGGGAAAATTCACATACGAGAAAGATGCAAACCGAAAAATTCTTTGACTAGTTTTTTCCACTTTTCTCGGTTTGTTTTGATTTGTTTTGCACTCAATATCCGATCTTGACAATCCAAGCAGTCGGAACAGGACTTGTTTCTGACTTGGTGCCGGCTAAATTCACATTCTTACTCAAATATATCAAAGAGGACTACAGTCCGTTCAAATGCAATCGCTGACGTTAGTTTTTGATTGTTTCGATGTCACTTGCATCGTTAAGTCACGTGGTACGCGTCAACAGCGTTCTGGGTCCGGGAAAATTCACATACGAGATAGATGCAAACCGAAAAATTCTTTGACTAGTTTTTTCCACTTTCCTCGGTTTGTTTTGATTTGTTTTGCACTCAATATCCGTACTTGACAATCCAAGCCGTCCGAACAGAACTTGTTTCTGATTTGGTGCCGGCTAAATTAACATTCTTACTCAAATATTTCGAAGGCGACTTCAATCCGTTTAAATGCAATCGCTGACGTAAGTTTTTGATTGTTTTGATGTCACTTGCATTGTTAAGTCACGTGGTACGCGTCAACAGCTCGGTGCTCTAGTATGTAGCATAATTTTAGTAAATCGTTAGTAGAGGTAAGTAGAGGCAAATTCAACGTCAGTGGACACAAAAGGTAAGAATAACAAAGTCTCTTAAGGGGAGGTTCTGGTGATAATGCTATTTTCTACTAAATGGGTCCCACTGTGAAAATTTGTTAAAACTTTGATGTCTTATCAGTATTTACTAAATTTTTCATTGGGGAGACACATTCTATGCCCTGCCCAGTCGCAGAGCCTTTTTCCTTCCCATTCAGGCTATAACTTTAAAAATCTCCCTGCGCATACTATTTTGTCGTAAAAGGTTGGCTTACACATTTTTCACTTCTTCGATTCATTTTCCCGTTCTAAGGTAACTTCAGCGCGAAGGTTCACTGGTAAAGCAACTGAAGCGTAGTTTTACCCTCTGTTTTCACGCAGAACCAGTTTACGCTTGAAATGAAGCGTAACAGGCTCACCGGCCAAGAACCAAGACTGCCCCCACCTAAATGCATGGGGAAATTTCCCGAGTATGCTTCATTTCAAGCGGGACGTCTTCAAGCGTAACTTTATGCTTGACTCAAGCATAGAGTTACGCTTCAGTGTTCCGACTTCTTGGATCACCGATATCTCTATCCAAGTGCAAAATAAATTGAAACGAACCAAGAATAAAAAGAAACGTGAGACAGAGAATTTCTCAATAATCATCTTCCTACAATAATAATTACCCCGGACCCAGAACGCTGTTGACGCGTACCGCGTGATTTAAGGGCCCGCTAAAGGCTCGGCGGAGGGCGCGTTTGGAGCCCGCGCGGCGTTACATGTGTCTCGATTGCGCCCAAACGCGTTGTCGTATCGAGTTGAAACTTTGCAGGGGCACTCGAGATGAACCAGCCTCGACGCCAGCCTGTTCAAAAAATTCCAAAATTTTTCGTTTGGCTGAAATTAGCCGAAAACTGCCCCGGGTCTTCCAGCCAAAATACGGGAAAAAGCGTTCAACAGTGTTGTAGCCACTAGCTTCAATAAGAAGTTCCTGTAACCCGGTTTCAATACCTTGAACGGTGTGGCCGGAAACTGTAAAACGCCGAACGAAAATCGGGACTTAGCCGCTGGAGGCGCGCTGAGCCCAGGCCGACTAGGCGAATCAAAGGACCGGCCCCGAGGCCCCCGCCGCCCCTCCCGCACCCCGCCGGCCCTGCACTGCGCCGACGGGCTGCACTCGGCCATCTGGGCCGACGGGAGCCTACCTGCCGGCCTGCGATGCCTCGATGCGGTTCCAGAAGAACGTCAGTCCACAGGCTCCAAGTGCCAAAGATTGGCCCATGATGACACCATTTTCAAAATCAAATCCAAAGCGCGTTTCAAAGCGCGCTGATCAGTTCCATACCTATTAAGATTTTCCTATGCGTTGCCGCCAAAATTGCCGTAGAAAGATCCCGTTTTCACCCAAATTCCTAGTTTTTTCTGCTCATTACGGCACCATTCTCAAATACCCTTTTTCTTCAAAATTTCAAAATTTAGTAGGAGCGCCAGTCCCTTTTGTTTGACGATAATGGGGTCCGGGTTGGGCCGGGCTGGGGTCCGGGGCCACATGCCTGGGCGGCCCGACCCTCGAGCAGGTCAATGGCCGCTGCCGAACAAAAGGGACTGGAGCAGAAACAAAATTTGGAAGAAATGGGGTATTTTGAGAATGTTGCCGTAAAAAGCAGAAAAAACAAGGACTTTGGGTGAAAACGGGACCTTTCTATGGCAATTTTGACGGCTACGCTTCGGAAAATTTTAATAGGTATAGAAATGATCAGCGAGCTCTGAAACGCGCTGTCATACAGACAAAATGCGATCTCCAAACGACGCGCAAACAAAGTTCGATCTCCAATGTCCCGCTAAACAAAGTTCGATGTGCTCAAATACGGGGCACGCGAATCTATTTTAAAGTGGCCATATTAAATGATTTTATTTCGTTCTATTGCTAGCTTTTACACCTATGTTTAGATAATGCACTAATCTTTTTAGCACAGTAACTGTTTCCGCAAAATAATTTGGCATCGCGCTGAAAAAGACTATTTTAGCAGAGCAACATAACCTCAAATTTGGGCAGTCCCGTGGAGATCGAACTTTGTCTGTCCGGGCTTTGGAGATCGCACTTTGTTTGCGCGTCGTTTGGAGATCGCACTTTGTCAGTAGGACCCATCGAGCTTTGGATGTGACTTTGAAAATGGTGACTTTTCGAGCCGTTCTTTGGCCCTTCGAACCCGTAGAGGCGGCTGACTCGGGTTCGGCTGGGCTAGAGCCCTAGAGTGGAGAGAGACGCCACCCCGATCAGACATCCGGATGCACAATTTTCCATAGTTGGGTGAAAAACGGTGTAATGTGGCAACATAGGACGGTTTAGCTACTGCTACAAAAGACCTTATTACTGGCAAAACTTCTAAACCGTTAAAGTTAGAGGTGCATAGTGAGCGAGCCGATTGTAGCCTGAACTGTGAACTACAATCGGCTCGCTTACTGTACCCACCTAACTTGAACGGTTTGGAAGCAATAAAAGAACTTAGCCCTCGGACCCACCCGCTGCCTGCAGAGTCCTGCGCATCCCTTCCGACCGGCAATCTGGCAACGTCGGTACGAGTGGAGCCAAGCCGAGCCCTTAGCCGCGCGGGCCGAGCCGAGCCGGGGAGACACTGGCTCGCAGCAAAGCAGAGCAAAGTATGGCAAACCACGCGCAGCACTGACCGCGCGCGCGCGCTCACGCACTGGCGGTGGCGTCTCTCTCCACTCTAGGGCTCTAGGCTGGGCTACAAAGTAATTCTACAATGCCTTTATTTTCTTTGTAGTTATGAAGCAAATCCTTCGTAGACTTTTAAGAGTTTGCTGGAGGTCTTGTTGACGTTCCTGGTGAAGACAATGCCAAGGATCTTTAGTTGTTCAGCGTACGGGAAGCCAATGCCAACCTCCTCGTTCCAGCCTCCGGCGGGGAGCGCGCCGGACTTGCTCGCGTTGACGGTCAGCCCCGCGACTTCCTCGAAGTCCTTGAGCGCCTCGTGGATGGCGCCGGTGTACTTGTGGTTCCGCAGGACGTAGAAGGCGTCACCACTGGGCTACACTAAGTGCGTTATAGGGAGAAGGATGGCGCAGGTATATGACACCCCGCCGCGGCAGGCGAGTGTGTTATGAAAATTCATAACGAAATCATAACTATGTTATGAAAATTCATCACAAGCGACTTGTCATGATAGCGTTATGAAAAAGTTATGAATCGGTCGATGTTATGACTTCTCACATCAATAATAAAAAATTTCATAAAAAATTCGTTGTAAAAAGTCATAACCGTTTTTACAGTGTATTAAGTCTGGACCCATGACGCTGTTGAAGCGTACCGCGTGATTTAACAAAGCAAGTGACGTGAAAACAATCAAAAACTAACGTCAGCAATTGCATGTAAACAAATTGCAGTCTCCTTTGATATATTCAATAAGAATGTGAATTTAGCCGGCACCAAATCAGAATCAAGTCCTGTTCTGACTGCTTGGATTGTCAAGACCGGACATTGAGTGCAAAACAAATCAAAACAAACCGAGAAAAGTGGAAAAAACTAGTCAAAGAATTTTTCGGTTTGCATCTATCTCGTATGTGAATTTTCCCGGACCCAGGACGCTGTTGACGCGTACCACGTGACTTAACGAGGCAAGTGACATCAAAACAATCAAAAACTAACGTCAGCGATTGCATTTGAACGGACTGTAGTCCTCTTTGATATATTTGAGTAAGAATGTGAATTTAGCCGGCACCAAGTCAGAAACAAGTCCTGTTCCGACTGCTTGGATTGTCAAGATCGGATATTGAGTGCAAAACAAATCAAAACAAACCGAGAAAAGTGGAAAAAACTAGTCAAAGAATTTTTCGGTTTGCATCTTTCTCGTATGTGAATTTTCCCGGACCCAGAACGCTGTTGACGCGTACCACGTGACTTAACGATGCAAGTGACATCGAAACAATCAAAAACTAACGTCAGCGATTGCATTTGAACGGACTGTAGTCCTCTTTGATATATTTGAGTAAGAATGTGAATTTAGCCGGCACCAAGTCAGAAACAAGTCCTGTTCCGACTGCTTGGATTGTCACGATCGGATATTGAGTGCAAAACAAATCAAAACAAACCGAGAAAAGTGGAAAAAACTAGTCAAAGAATTTTTCGGTTTGCATCTATCTCGTATGTGAATTTTCCCGGACCCAGAACGCTGTTAACGCGTACCACGTGACTTAACGATGCAAGTGACATCAAAACAATCAAAAACTAACGTCAGCGATTGCATATAAACGGACTGTAGTCCTCTTGGATATATTTGAGTAAGAATGTGAGTATAGCCGGCACCACTTCAGAAAAAAGTCCTGTTCCGACTGCTTGGATTTCCAAGTACTGATATTGAGTGCAAAACAAATCAAAACAAACCGAGAAAAGTGGAAAAAACTAGTCAAAGAATTTTTCGGTTTGCATCTATCTCGTATGTGAATTTTCCCGGACCCAGAACGCTGTTGACGCGTACCACGTGTCTTAACGATGCAAGTGACATCGAAACAATCAAAAACTAACGTCAGCGATTGCATTTAAACGGACTGTAGTCCTCTTTGATATATTTGAGTAAGAATGTGAATTTAGCCGGCACCAAGTCAGAAACAAGTCCTGTTCCGACTGCTTGGATTGTCAAGATCGGATATTGAGTGCAAAACAAATCAAAACAAACCGAGAAATGCGAAAAAAAAAGGTAAATGATTATCCTATCTGTTTTTAACATTTTGGAAATTTTTCGGATGTACTTACCTTTTGCTGTGTAATGCGCTATTTGAAGTAGCATATGACATCAAAACAATCAAAAACTAACAAAACGTGTAATTTTAGCTGTTTTGGGGAGTTTGTAGGCGTTTGGGTCTCGCTGTCTTCACGCGCAGTTGGCGGACCCTTAAAATGTGTTTAAATTTGAAAGCTATAATAAAACAAAACCTGATTTTATCAAAACAAACAAAAACTAACGAAAAACTAACGATTGGTGAATTTGTTTGCGGGCTGGCAAGTTTGGGTCACGCTAACTTCACATCGGTTGAATCAGCCATTAATTAGTTTCTCCACACGCAAACGAGCGCAAATGCCGAAAGAAGAATCACAGAAAATCGAATGGTCGGATATAAGGCCAAATTATGACGTGACAAAAAGTCTCTTAGAGCCTTGCGAGACCCAGTACAGTACCCTCTGGTTTGTTGTCCCGGCACCCGAGAGGCGAGCTAACCTGAGGCCGGGCAGGTAAGCCGGGACCGGGGATAGCCGGTAATCCCTCGCCGGCCGGTGGCGGTGGGGATGTATCTGGGACAGCTAATCAGGAGGTGCTTGAATTCGAAAGAGCACACATCTTAGGCACGAATTAGCCTTAAAGTATACCCAGGATTCAGCCGGGCCGAGATTCAATTCGTGTGGCCCTTTATGCATTTTGAAAATTTTAGGTAGCTTTTTAATGTGATTTTGCAGACTGGTAGAACGGTGATTCTTATGATGAATTATGGTCAAAAAGTTAACGACTCGCTTTGAGAAATTTGCCGTCAAAATCACTTTCCATGGCAAAACTCGACTCGTCAAGCAAAAGGGGAGTGGGGGGAGCCGAGCCGAACCCGACCGATAGCAGAGCTCTTTTTCGCTAGCTTACCCCCAAAACGCTCGCTTCCCTGAAAAAGCGCGTTCGAAGCAAAATTGTCCTTCACTGAACCTAGAAGAGATCCAACAATAGCATTGACGTTGTTTTCAAACGTGGCCATTTGGATCGGCCGGCCGGACAGCTATTGTTGATAAGAGTGTTCTCGCGCCGCTGCGTTGTGTATCTTGTTGTTTTCAGAAATGCCAACTTCAAATTTTCGTTACTCTCCAAATCGGAGTGAATTTAGCCATTTAACTGCGTACCTGTGCACATGCACCTGTGAATTATCTTTCCTTCATGTAGTTTGAGAGTAGTCACATTAAGTCCCTTTTTGAAAAAGCTGATCATGTAGCTTCTCAATATAGCGAGGTGTAAAGTACTTCTGAATCTAAGACGAAACGATCTGGGCACAGCGGCTGTGCACTTTTCATACCTCAAAACTTTTGAGCCTGGGTGAAATGAACTGTTTTTATGTACGTTTTAGAGACTTATAGACTGTCTTTGAGACTGTGTTTTAGAAAAAAAATTATTACGCGGCTGGTCTTTTTTGCAAGTTTTAGTCTTATAGATATTTGGACACCGTACGAAACGTAAAATGAACTCAGCGCAGTTCTTGCCCCAGGTTTTTTGTGAAACCAGAACATGAAAGTAACTTCGTGACTACTAGGATTTCGTGAAATCGTAGTTTTTGGTCTTAGGCGCCCGTTTCGGTCTTTCCTTTGACCAGTTGGTTCCCCATGCCCATCTACGTATCGAAAACGGCCATTTTTTTAGGGTGTTGAGCCTCCACCAAAAGCAGGCTGCTGGTCATATCTCGCTCTCGGGGGGTTTCTTCGATTCATTTCCCGTTCTAAGGTAACTTCAGCGCGAAGGTTCACTGGTAAAGCAACTGAAGCGTAGTTTTACCCTCTGTTTTCACGCAGAACCAGTTTACGCTTGAAATGAAGCGTAACAGGCTCACCGGCCAAGAACCAAGACTCCCCCCACCTAAATGCATGGGGAAATTTCCCGAGTATGCTTCATTTCAAGCGGGACGTCTTCAAGCGTAACTTTATGCTTGACTAAAGCATAGAGTTACGCTTCAGTGTTCCGATTTTTGGATCACCGATATCTCTATCCAAGTGCAAAATAAATTGAAACGAACCAAGAAAAAAAAAGAAACGTGAGACAGAGAATTTCTAAATAATCATCTTCCTACAATAATAATTACCCCGGACCCAGAACGCTGTTGACGCGTACCGCGTGTTTTAAGGGCCCGCTAAAGGCTCGGCGGAGGGCGCGTTTGGAGCCCGCGCGGCGTTACATGTGTCTCGATTGCGCCCAAACGCGTTGTCGTATCGAGTTGAAACTTTGCAGGGGCACTCGAGATGAACCAGCCTCGACGCCAGCCTGTTCAAAAAATTCCAAAATTTTTCGTTTGGCTGAAATTAGCCGAAAACTGCCCCGGGTCTTCCAGCCAAAATACGGGAAAAAGCGTTCAACAGTGTTGTAGCCACTAGCTTCAATAAGAAGTTCCTGTAACCCGGTTTCAATACCTTGAAGGGTTGTGGCCGGAAACTGTAAAACGCCGAACGAAAATCGGGACTTAGCCGCTGGAGGCGCGCTGAGCCCAGGCCGACTAGGCGAATCAAAGGCCCGGGCCCCGAGGCCCCCGCCGCCCCTCCCGCACCCCGCCGGCCCTGCACTGCGCCGACGGGCTGCACTCGGCCATCTGGGCCGACGGGAGCCTACCTGCCGGCCTGCGATGCCTCGATGCGGTTCCAGAAGAACGTCAGTCCACAGGCTCCAAGTGCCAAAGATTGGCCCATGATGACACCATTTTCAAAATCAAATCCAAAGCGCGTTTCAAAGCGCGCTGATCAGTTCCATACCTATTAAGTTTTTCCTATGCGTTGCCGCCAAAATTGCCGTAGAAAGATCCCGTTTTCACCCAAATTCCTATTTTTTTTCTGCTCATTACGGCACCATTCTCAAATCCCCTTTTTTCTTCAAAATTTAAAAATTTTAGTAGGAGCGCCAGCCCCTTTTTTTTGACGATAAGGGGGTCCGGGTTGGGCCGGGCTGGGGCCCGGGGGCCCAAATGCCTGGGCGGCCCGACCCTCGAGCAGGTCAATGGCCGCTGCCGAACAAAAGGGACTGGAGCAGAAACAAAATTTGGAAGAAATGGGGTATTTTGAGAATGGTGCCGTAAAAAGCAGAAAAAACAAGGACTTTGGGTGAAAACGGGACCTTTCTATGGCAATTTTGACGGCTACGCTTGGGAAAAATTTTAATAGGTATAGAAATGATCAGCGAGCTCTGAAACGCGCTGTCATACAGACAAAATGCGATCTCCAAACGACGCGCAAACAAAGTTCGATCTCCAATGTCCCGCTAAACAAAGTTCGATGTGCTCAAATACGGGGCACGCGAATCTATTTTAAAGTGGCCATTTTAAAATGATTTTATTTCGTTCTATTGCTAGCTTTTACACCTATGTTTAGATAATGCACTAATTTTTTTAGCACAGTAACTGTTTCCGCAAAATAATTTGGCATCGCGCTGAAAAGACTATTTTAGCAGAGCAACATAACCTCAAATTTGGGCAGTCCCGTGGAGATCGAACTTTGTCTGTCCGGGCTTTGGAGATCGCACTTTGTTTGCGCGTCGTTTGGAGATCGCACTTTGTCAGTAGGACCCATCGAGCTTTGGATGTGACTTTGAAAATGGTGACTTTTCGAGCCGTTCTTTGGCCCTTCGAACCCGTAGAGGCGGCTGACTCGGGTTCGGCTGGGCTACAAAGTAATTCTAAAATGCCTTTATTTTCTTTGTAGTTATGAAGCAAACCCTTCGTAGACTTTTAAGGTTTGTTGGGGGTTCTTTTGACGTTCCGGGTGAAGACAATGCCAAGGATCTTTAGTTGTTAAACGTACGGGAAGCCAATGCCAACCTCCTCGTTCCAGCCTCCGGCGGGGAGCGCGCCGGACTTGCTCGCGTTGACGGTCAGCCCCGCGACTTCCTCGAAGTCCTTGAGCGCCTCGTGGATGGCGCCGGTGTACTTGTGGTTCCGCAGGACGTAGAAGGCGTCACCACGGGGCTACACTAAGTGCGTTATAGGGAGAAGGATGGCGCAGGTATATGACACCCCGCCGCGGCAGGCGAGTGTGTTATGAAAAATTTATAACGAAATCATAACTATGTTATGAAAAATTTATCACAAGCGACTTGTCATGATAGCGTTATGAAAAAGTTATGAATCGGTCGATGTTATGACTTCTCACATCAATAATAAAAAATTTCATAAAAAATTCGTTGTAAAAAGTCATAACCGTTTTTACAGTGTATTAAGTCTGGACCCATGACGCTGTTGAAGCGTACCGCGTGATTTAACAAAGCAAGTGACGTGAAAACAATCAAAAACTAACGTCAGCAATTGCATGTAAACAAATTGAGTCTCCTTTGATATATTCAATAAGAATGTGAATTTAGCCGGGACCCAAAACAGAATCAAGTCCTGTTCTGACTGCTTGGATTGTCAAGACCGGACATTGAGTGCAAAACAAATCAAAACAAACCGAGAAAAGTGGAAAAAACTAGTCAAAGAATTTTTCGGTTTGCATCTATCTCGTATGTGAATTTTCCCGGACCCAGGACGCTGTTGACGCGTACCACGTGACTTAACGATGCAAGTGACATCAAAACAATCAAAAACTAACGTCAGCGATTGCATTTAACGGACTGTAGTCCTCTTTGATATATTTGAGTAAGAATGTGAATTTTGCCGGCACCAAGTCAGAAAAAAGTCCTGTTCCGACTGCTTTGGGTTGTCAAGATCGGGTATTGAGTGCAAAACAAATCAAAACAAACCGAGAAAAGTGGAAAAAACTAGTCAAAGAAATTTTTTGGTTTGCATCTTTCTCGTATGTGAATTTTCCCGGACCCAGAACGCTGTTGACGCGTACCACGTGACTTAACGATGCAAGTGACATCGAAACAATCAAAAACTAACGTCAGCGATTGCATTTAAAAGGACTGTAGTCCTCTTTGATATATTTGAGTAAGAATGTGAATTTAGCCGGCACCAATTTAGAAAAAAAGTCCTGTTCCGACTGCTTGGATTGTCAAGTCGGGTATTGAGTGCAAAACAAATCAAAACAAACCCAGAAAAGTGGAAAAAACTAGTCAAAGAATTTTTCGGTTTGCATCTATCTCGTATGTGAATTTTCCCGGACCCAGAACGCTGTTAAAGCGTACCACGTGACTTAAAGATGCAAGTGACATCAAAACAATCAAAAACTAACGTCAGCGATTGCATATAAACGGACTGTAGTCCTCTTGGAAAATTTGAGTAAGAATGTGAGTATAGCCGGCACCACTTCAGAAAAAAATCCTGTTCCGACTGCTTGGATTTCCAAGTACTGATATTGAGTGCAAAACAAATCAAAACAAACCGAGAAAAGTGGAAAAAACTAGTCAAAGAATTTTTCGGTTTGCATCTATCTCGTATGTGAATTTTCCCCGGGCCCAGAACGCTGTTAAAGCGTACCACGTGACTTAACGATGCAAGTGACATCAAAACAATCAAAAACTAAAGTCAGCGATTGCATTTAAACGGACTGTAGTCCTCTTTTATATATTTGAGTAAGAATGTGAATTTAGCCGGCACCAATTTAGAAACAAGTCCTGTTCCGACTGCTTGGATTGTCAAGTCGGATATTGAGTGCAAAACAAATCAAAACAAACCGAGAAAAATGGAAAAAACTAGTCAAAGAATTTTTCGGTTTGCATCTATCTCGTATGTGAATTTTCCCGGACCCAGAACGCTGTTGACGCGTACCACGTGACTTAACGATGCAAGTGACATCGAAACAATCAAAAACTAACGTCAGCGATTGCATTAAACGGACTGTAGTCCTCTTTGGGTATATTTGAGTAAGAATGTGAATTTAGCCGGCACCACTTCAGAAACAAGTCCTGTTCCGACTGCTTGGATTGTCAATATGATATTGAGTGCAAAACAAATCAAAAAAACCGAGAAAAGTGGAAAAAACTAGTCAAAGAATTTTTCGGTTTGCATCTATCTCGTATGTGAATTTTCCCGGACCCAGAACGCTGTTAACGCGTACCACGTGACTTAACGATGCAAGTGACATCAAAAAAATCAAAAAATAACGTCAGCGATTGCATTTAAACGGACTGTAGTCCTCTTGGAAAATTTGAGTAAGAATGTGATATAGCCGGCACCACTTCAGAAAAAAATCCTGTTCCCACGGGTTGGATTTCCCAAATACTGATATTGAGTGCAAAACAAATCAAAACAAACCGAGAAAAGTGGAAAAAAAATAGTCAAAGAATTTTTCGGTTTGCATCTATCTCGTATGTGAATTTTCCCGGACCCAGAACGCTGTTGACGCGTACCACGTGACTTAACGATGCAAGTGACATCGAAAAAAATCAAAAACTAACGTCAGCGATTGCATTTAAAAGGACTGTAGTCCTCTTTGATATATTTGAGTAAGAATGTGAATTTAGCCGGCACCAAATCAGAAACAAGTCCTGTTCCGACTGCTTGGATTGTCAAGTCGGATATTGAGTGCAAAACAAATCAAAACAAACCGAGAAAAGTGGAAAAAACTAGTCAAAGAATTTTTCAGTTTGCATCTATCTCGTATGTGAATTTTCCCGGACCCAAAACGCTGTTGACGCGTACCACGTGTCTTAACGATGCAAGTGACATCAAAACAATCAAAAACTAACGTCAGCGATTGCATATAAACGGACTGTAGTCCTTTGGGTATATTTGAGTAAGAATGTGAGTATAGCCGGCACCACTTCAGAAAAAATCCTGTTCCGACTGCTTGGATTTCCAGTACTGATATTGAGTGCAAAACAAATCAAAACAAACCCAGAAAAGTGGAAAAAACTAGTCAAAGAATTTTTCGGGTTTTCATCTATCTCGTATGTGAATTTTTCCCCGGGCCCAGAACGCTGTTGACGCGTACCACGTGACTTAACGATGCAAGTGACATCAAAACAATCAAAAACTAACGTCAGCGATTGCATATAAACGGACTGTAGTCCTCTTGGATATATTTGAGTAAGAATGTGAGTATAGCCGGCACCACTTCAGAAAAAAGTCCTGTTCCGACTGCTTGGATTTTCCCAAATACTGATATTGAGTGCAAAACAAATCAAAACAAACCGAGAAAAATGGAAAAAACTAGTCAAAGAATTTTTCGGTTTGCATCTATCTCGTATGTGAATTTTCCCGGGCCCAGAACGCTGTTAAAGCGTACCACGTGACTTAACGATGCAAGTGACATCAAAACAATCAAAAACTAACGTCAGCGATTGCATATAAACGGACTGTAGTCCTCTTGGATATATTTGAGTAAGAATGTGAGTATAGCCGGCACCACTTCAGAAAAAAGTCCTGTTCCGACTGCTTGGATTTCCAAGTACTGATATTGAGTGCAAAACAAATCAAAACAAAACCCAGAAAAGTGGAAAAAACTAGTCAAAGAATTTTTCGGTTTGCATCTATCTCGTATGTGAATTTTCCCGGACCCAGAACGCTGTTAACGCGTACCACGTGACTTAACGATGCAAGTGACATCAAAACAATCAAAAACTAATGTCAGCGATTGCATTTAAACGGACTATAGTCGTCTTTGATATATTTGAGGAAGAATGTGAACTTAGCCGGCACCACTTCAGAAACAAGTCCTGTTGCGACGGCTGGGGTTGTCAAGTACTGATATTGAGTGCAAAACAAATCAAAACAAAACCCAGAAAAGTGGAAAAAAATAGTCAAAGAATTTTTCGGTTTGCATCTATCTCGTATGTGAATTTTCCCGGACCCAGAACGCTGTTAACGCGTACCACGTGACTTAACGATGCAAGTGACATCAAAACAATCAAAAACTAACGTCAGCGATTGCATTTAAACGGACTATAGTCGTCTTTGATATATTTGAGGAAGAATGTGAACTTAGCCGGCACCACTTCAGAAACAAGTCCTGTTGCGACGGCTGGGATTGTCAAGTACTGATATTGAGTGCAAAACAAATCAAAACAAACCGAGAAAAGTGGAAAAAACTAGTCAAAGAATTTTTCGGTTTGCATCTATCTCGTATGTGAATTTTCCCGGACCCAGAACGCTGTTGACGCGTACCACGTGACTTAACGATGCAAGTGACATCGAAACAATCAAAAACTAACGTCAGCGATTGCATTTTAAACGGACTGTAGTCCTCTTTGATATATTTGAGTAAGAATGTGAATTTAGCCGGCACCAAGTCAGAAACAAGTCCTGTTCCGACTGCTTGGATTGTCAAGATGGGTATTGAGTGCAAAACAAATCAAAACAAACCGAGAAAAGTGGAAAAACTAGTCAAAGAATTTTTCGGGTTTTCATCTATCTCGTATGTGAATTTTCCCGGACCCAAAACGCTGTTGACGCGTACCACGTGTCTTAACGATGCAAGTGACATCAAAACAATCAAAAACTAACGTCAGCGATTGCATATAAACGGACTGTAGTCCTCTTGGATATATTTGAGTAAGAATGTGAGTATAGCCGGCACCACTTTAGAAAAAAGTCCTGTTCCGACTGCTTGGATTTCCAAGTACTGATATTGAGTGCAAAACAAATCAAAACAAACCGAGAAAAGTGGAAAAAACTAGTCAAAGAATTTTTCAGTTTGCATCTATCTCGTATGTGAATTTTCCCGGACCCAGAACGCTGTTGACGCGTACCACGTGACTTAACGATGCAAGTGACATCAAAACAATCAAAAACTAACGTCAGCGATTGCATATAAACGGACTGTAGTCCTCTTGGATATATTTGAGTAAGAATGTGAGTATAGCCGGCACCACTTCAGAAAAAAGTCCTGTTCTGACTGCTTGGATTTCCAAGTACTGATATTGAGTGCAAAACAAATCAAAACAAACCGAGCAAAGTGGAAAAAACTAGTCAAAGAATTTTTCGGTTTGCATCTATCTCGTATGTGAATTTTCCCGGACCCAGAACGCTGTTAACGCGTACCACGTGACTTAACGATGCAAGTGACATCAAAACAATCAAAAACTAACGTCAGCGATTGCATATAAACGGACTGTAGTCCTCTTGGAAAATTTGAGTAAGAATGTGAGTATAGCCGGCACCACTTCAGAAAAAAGTCCTGTTCCGACTGCTTGGATTTCCAAGTACTGATATTGAGTGCAAAACAAATCAAAACAAACCGAGAAAAGTGGAAAAAACTAGTCAAAGAATTTTTCGGTTTGCATCTATCTCGTATGTGAATTTTCCCGGACCCAGAACGCTGTTAACGCGTACCACGTGACTTAACGATGCAAGTGACATCAAAACAATCAAAAACTAATGTCAGCGATTGCATTTAAACGGACTATAGTCGTCTTTGATATATTTGAGGAAGAATGTGAACTTAGCCGGCACCACTTCAGAAACAAGTCCTGTTGCGACGGCTGGGATTGTCAAGTACTGATATTGAGTGCAAAAAAAATCAAAACAAAACCCAGAAAAGTGGAAAAAACTAGTCAAAGAATTTTTCGGTTTGCATCTATCTCGTATGTGAATTTTCCCGGACCCAGAACGCTGTTAACGCGTACCACGTGACTTAACGATGCAAGTGACATCAAAACAATCAAAAACTAACGTCAGCGATTGCATTTAAACGGACTATAGTCGTCTTTGATATATTTGAGGAAGAATGTGAACTTAGCCGGCACCACTTCAGAAACAAGTCCTGTTGCGACGGCTGGGATTGTCAAGTACTGATATTGAGTGCAAAACAAATCAAAACAAACCGAGAAAAGTGGAAAAAACTAGTCAAAGAATTTTTCGGTTTGCATCTATCTCGTATGTGAATTTTCCCGGACCCAGAACGCTGTTGACGCGTACCACGTGTCTTAACGATGCAAGTGACATCGAAACAATCAAAAACTAACGTCAGCGATTGCATTTAAACGGACTGTAGTCCTCTTTGATATATTTGAGTAAGAATGTGAATTTAGCCGGCACCAAGTCAGAAACAAGTCCTGTTCCGACTGCTTGGATTGTCAAGATCGGATATTGAGTGCAAAACAAATCAAAACAAACCGAGAAATGCGGAAAATACAAGGTAAATGATTATCCTATCTGTTTTTAACATTTTGGAAATTTTTCGGATGTACTTACCTTTTGCTGTGTAATGCGCTATTTGAAGTGGCATATGACATCAAAACAATCAAAAACTAACAAAACGTGTAATTTTAGCTGTTTTGGGGAGTTTGTAGGCGTTTGGGTCTCGCTGTCTTCACGCGCAGTTGGCGAACCTTTAAAATGTGTTTAAATTTGAAAGCTATAATAAAACAAAACCTGATTTTATCAAAACAAACAAAAACTAACGAAAAACTAACGATTGGTGAATTTTTTTTCGGGCTGGCAAGTTTGGGTCACGCTAACTTCACATCGGTCTAGGATGCAATTAAAAAAAGATGATTTTGAAATGTGTCTAAATACATGAAATAAAACGACTGAAAACAGGTATAGTATTTTGTTTACGAGAACCAAAACAAATGGCGTGCTACTCAAACCCTCTGAAAAGAAGATAAATCTTTAGTGGAGGTGTCAGAAAAAAAAACTCCAAATGCATCGCATTGCATTTGCAGGGTGATGAATTCCGACTGATCATTACCTAAATTAACCATATTTAATACCCTCGTGGACTTCACATTGGTATAAACCCACTTTTAAGGTTTTTTCCAAATATCTTAGGGTCTGACAACCACTTAGAACTTTTTTTGAAATTCATGTGAAAAACTTTCTAAATAAATTTAACACTTTCACGCCGAAGCCTTACCGAACATTCGACCGGTACGAAAACATGGTTCATGTTTTGGTGTGTCACCATGTTCATGGTGACTGACGGGATGATACTTATTCAATCAGTGCCAAGAGATCAAAATCCGAAGACTCAAGCCTTCAGTTACCCTATAGTTTTACCAGCCGGGTCGCTTACCCTCAAAGTAACCTCATCGGAAGTACTCCCCGTTCCGCTTACTGGATCAACTCTGCTAAGAAAAACCGTTCCTGCCTCGTGTAATGGTCGTCCTTGAGCCCATCCCGTTGTCGGACTAAGCCAGACGTGGAGGGCTGGTTGTCCATGCGCTCGTCCTGCAGTGGCACTGATCTGGACGAAGTCCGGCAAAGCACGGCGTACATAGCCACTCGCTCATGAAGAGTCCTCGACTCCATCACACGAAGCAACTGCCTTGTTTTCGACTCGCACTAGCAGAACTACATCCCTGTAACAGAAACAGAGTTCACGTAAGTGTCAACATACTTGCATTCATTTAACAGGGAACCAGGAACCAAGGAAATCTGCTATGCTATGCTAATCGCATTGCACGGTGTTCCCATTTCGATAATTGGCTGAGCGATAGCGAAGCCTGTTACTCCAGTGCGGTTGAAAAGTTTTTTCTGTCTGTCTGGCTGTCTGTGTGTGTGTGTGTAACCTACTCCTCCTGAACGGCTCGGCCGAACTGGCTGAGATTTTGTAGGCTTCTTAGGTATGTTCTTAGCTCGGCACACGCGAAATTTCACTATCCTAGCTCACGTGGTTCAGTTTTTATAGCCGAAAAACACCTAAACTAGGGGTACGCGCCGTTTAGTTTGGGCGCGTAGTAGGCGAGCGATGCGTCTGAACACATTCTTATAGGAGATGGCGAAGAATATGTGCGGAATAAGGCCAATACAGTGTCTTCCGTCACGAAAGGGCTGGAATTCATGTCATTTTCGTGATTATCTTACTGAAAACTGCAGGAAACAATGGGAAACTCAACTTAGAAATTTTGGTCACAAATTGGTAAATTTTGGGGAAAGTAAAGGTCTGGGATGGAATTGGAAGTCATTTTCGTGATCAGCACACCAAAAACTGCAGGAAACTATGTAAAACTCGACTCAAAAATTTTGGTCCAAAATTGGTAATTTTGGGAAAAGTTAAGGTCTGAGATGAAAATTTGGGAAATCATTTTCGTGATCAGCACACCAAAACTGCAGGAAACTATGTATAACTCGACTCAAAAATTTTGGTCCGAAATTGGTAAATATTTGGAAAAGTAAAGGTCTGGGATGAAATTGGAAGTCATTTTCGTGATCAGCACACCCAAAACTGCAGGAAACTATGTAAAACTCAACTTCAAAATTTTTGGGCAGAAATTGGTAAAATTTTTGGGGAAAAATAATGGTCTGGGGTAAAATAGGAAGTCATTTTCGCAATTTCTAAGTGTGTTTCCTGTTCATTGTGTCGTAACACGAACCCTGACCTTGTTACTCAGTCGAGTAACATTCAACAGCCAGCATTGAATTACTTAATACGATTCACAAATGCTTCAATTACCATTCGATATCTCCTTGTTATCGAACTTATGAATACACAATGTTATAAGTAATACCTACAAAGCCTTTCATCTCCCTTTTATTTTAAACTAGTGGATAAAACTACATTGATTTATCTCAATTAATTAAAAAGAGACACATTTACAGGCAGGCTGATTGCAACTACTTTACGGAGAAGACCTTCTGTCAGATCCAATGAATCGTTCCATTGAACTCAATGTCGACCCCACTTATTGCTAAACGCAAGTTAATCTTATTCATAATGATAGTCATGATGTGATATTTAATCTTAAAAACAGTATAGCATAAGTATTTACCTAACATTCTGAATAAATTAAAAAGACAGCCAACTCAAACCATGACTGACACAAATTATCAGTTGTCGCAGACAATGTATGATGAAGTTAAAAGAATCGTCTCATGAAATCATGTGACCAAGTCACTGAATCGTCTCATTGAATCAGATGTCAATGTCAAACCATGTATGCGCTACCCTCACTCACCATATAGTTATCTTTAAGGTGGGGGTGGCTTTTCCGAATGCGAGATGTTTGGATGTCGCATGTTGATTCTATGTTTACAGGGGTGTAGGTAACAACACTAGCTGTACTTTTTGCAAAGGGCCAAAAATGTTCACATTTGGAGGCTTTTTTATCATTTATTTGCACATTTTTTATGTTTTGACGATACGTAAGATCAGCTTTAGAGCTAACTTGTATTCAACATTGTTCAAGATTCGTTATCTCCGCCCCTGAAAACACAGAAATCGCGCTGCAACATCGAAAAATCCTCATTTTTGAGAAGTCGCCCCTCTTGATCCGCCCCTGGGACGTTCGAAAACGAGAATTGATCTAATTTATAGGTTCAGCACCCCAAATAACTGTTCCGAGTGACACTAGAAGTTCAAGATCGAGAACCTGCGGTCTCAAATATGCATCATGCTCCTTCCTCTCCACACCACTCCAACTAGCGATAATTTGCCGAATCGCAACACTAAAAACCGTTTTTCTCCCTTGTTTCTGAATTTTTTCCAACCAAATTTTGAGGGTTGCTAGACTTAAGTATGGACTATAACATATCAAAAAGGAAAAAAAAATCAAAAATACGACTTTTAAGAAAATTGTGTTCAAAATTTTGACTTTGTTCAATTTTTGTCAAATTTGAAAAGTTTTGTCTTTATGTCGCAACAAGCATAAAGTCCAATTCAATACCATTCGAATGCGCCCTGAATGAGCTCTGTAGCTTCATATTTGAAGAAACTACAGCGTTTTAAAAAAAGGTCTGCAACGAAAATCAAAATTTCTAAGCAAGCCATAACTTTTTCAAAAATGGGTATTTTTTGCTCAAAATTGGTTTAGGGGGGTTTCAGACCATAGCCAACAAGGTCGCAAAGTTTCATCGAAATCGGAGAGATCGCTTGCAAAAGTATGTGGAAATGTGGAACCCCCATGGAACGACCCCCAAGCATTTTCTGAAAATTTCAAAACATGGATTACCAGAAGACAAAAATGCTGAGCAAGGCATCTCTTTCCATCATCAGCGTAAAATCCGAAGTTTATGTTATGTTAGGGGCCGGGTAAGTCAACTCCTAGAAGGCTGGGACTGCTGGAAACATGAGGAAAAGACTGTCCACAGTTACTCCGTAAAATTTCGATTTTTGATAAATTGAAGTCTGGACGGAAGATGGGAAAACTATAATCAACGCCCTTTTGTGAACGTTGTTGCCTGTGTATAATCTAACAACCCAGAGAGACTAATCGGCCAAATCTGCATTTCACTCCTTGCACTAGGGTCAACTTGTCAATGATTGACATATTTTGTCAAAAACCCTATTATGTAGTTCCCCTCTCTCAAATACTAATTGTGATGTTATGCACCTCTTCCACCTTCCCGAGCGTGCCCTAAGGCCTCTGAAACAAAACCCTGCCGCGGGTTTGACGCTTGGAACCTCCGTCGCTGAATGGCAGCATCAACAAGTTGTACCGGGCAGACTGTCCCAAGTTACCCCTGGTGTCCCAAGTTACCCCCGTTGACGGTAAAAACGAAGTGTTTGCTTTGGTTGCTGTCACCAGACTGAGCTCTTAAAGTCCGCCCGGGTGCGGGGGTGGTTCGTCCTGGGGCGTCATGTGGTACTCCAAAAGGGCCAAAATTAAAATTTTGTTACTGGGGGGGGGGGGGGGGGGGCAGTTCACTTGTGGGTGATCGTTTTAAACCCGGGAACAAGTGTCTCTCTGCACCCAGATGACAGTTCGTCTGTTCGCGGTTGGGAGCTGCGACAGGGGGGAGACACCCATAATTGCAAAGGAATGTCCCAAACCCCCCCATGGTCCAGTGCACCGCGGACAATTCACGCAAGCACTCCCCGGGGTGCCCGCTCACGATCATGGGCTTTTCCCGGTCGGTAATGATCACGCAATTACATTTACAGAACACACACACCTCTCTCTCTCTCTCTCTCTCTCTCTCTCTCTCTCGACCAACGGCTGACGCGCGAAACCAGTGTGCTCCCCAGTTTTATTGACTTTTAACTAGTTTGGAGGCGTTGAAACGCCTACAAATACTTTCCCACGGCAATTTAAAAGAAGAAACCACCAAGATGTGATAATAATCACAGCCAGTTGGTGCTCTTCTAAAAGGGTAAATCTACAACAACAAACCCATCAGCCGGCAACGGTCCCTCATGGCGTCCCCCAGCTCTGGCCGAGCTCAACAACAACCACAAAAAAACCCCCCGTCCTCAGCGGCAACTCGGGAATGACATCTTGGCTCAAGACTTACCCAAAACCTCACCAGAAATCCAACAAACCTTCAACAAGTCATCCACAAACAATTCATCAGTAAGTCAATTTGAATCTGACTCACGTAGTTCTGCAAGTAGCCGCGGGTCCGTTCCCGGATCCAGCATGGGGGCCGCCATAACCTCAACTGCCCAAACACGACCACCAGCGGCCATCAGTCAAGACTCAACGAACGCCCCAAACCAAAAACAACATGGGCAGCAGACGACTGATGAAGCAATCAACACACGTTCAAAAATTATGTGCCAAAAAAAAAGTGTGCAATAGTTATTGAAAATACCCAAACTGTTTCTCAAGACTCAGCATTGAGAGCCTTTTACTGACATTATTTCGGGCGCTAATATCCATTATGTGACCCGACTTAGTGGCGCACGAATCTGCATGTACTTGTCAAACAAAGAATGTGTCAAAAACTGTGTCAAGAAGGAGGAGTAGTTATTGATGTCGAGTATTTTCCAGTACGAAGATATGTTACCGGGGCCAAAGTTTGTAGTATCAAATTGCCCACCTGAGTTTTCTGATGACGACCTCAAGAAACTGTTGGAGCCTTATGGTAGAATTGTTTCTGCACCATCAAGGCTCGTTTTCCAGAATAGGGAAATAAAACTCCAAAAATACCCCCCTTTTTGGAAAACTAAGCCTCCTGTAATCCAAAATGTTTACAGAATCAGACTCAGCGGCATTCAAAACCCAATTACTGTACTTTTTAAAGGGCCCTATCTTGAAAAAAAAAAGAAAACCCCCCCTTTTTTGAAAAACTGAGCCCCCCCTGGTCCCAAATTTTTACAGAACAGACTCAGCGGTCCTCAAAACCCTTCCACTGTACTTTTGAAGGCCAGATCTTGAAAACAAAAACTACCCCCCTTTTCTGGAAAACTGAGCCTCCCCTGGTTCGAAATTTTTACAGAATCGGATTCAGCGACCCGCAAAACCAGACGTTCAGCAGTTTGATTATTTTTGTCTGAGTATTACCGGAGTATTGTATGATGTCCGTCTGTGCGCCGAGCGCGCGCGTGCCGGCCGGTGTCGCATATTGTGCGTTCCGTGGTTGCGTTGGACCGTGTAGAAATTAGAGTAGCAGATATTAGCAGATGGTTCTTTCTGCATCGATTTCCTTAATATTTGCTGACATTTTTGACCAAAAAGAAATGAAAGAAGCCGAATGAAACTTTCTCGAACTTAGAAATGTTTGAATTTCACCGTTTGCTCAACCTTTCTTCGCGAGTCGATAGCAAAAAGAAAAATTGGTCGAACCCAAAGTGAGTAAATTTAAAATTTTTTCGCCAAAGAACGCTCTTTCACGCCATATCTTCAGAAATTTGGTGTGACCAAAACTCAATTTTACAGAACTTAATTTGTGGACAACTTTTTTAAGTGAAAATTAGCGTTGGCGCATTCATTAAGTTTGAGACCCCGTGTGTGAAAAATAAAGGGGACCCCTTGATCCAAAAGAGTTTTTTTCAACTCTCCCAAACATTTGCTAACGGTTTTTGCCGATATATCGATGGCTCCTATGAACAAAAACAGATCTGCATCGCGTCCCGCCAACAAAGACAGTAGTGTTCGAGGGTGCACTCTACCAAAATGTCCTGTAAATGCCGTTAATTTATTTCCAGTTTTCACTGTAGGTCAATTCACAGTGTTTACTGTGATCTGCTCACGGGATTCACTGTGATCTTTTTCGCGGTGTTCACTGTGATCTGGTCCTCAGTAAACACTTTATTTGACGCCGCTGAGCACCGAAGTACTGCGAATCAGGCTCCAATTCACGGCGTTTACTGTGGCCAGATCACAGTGAACACTGTAAACGAGTCACAGTGAACGCCGTGAAATAGTACAC
>NW_023144630.1:11026818-11044282 GCF_012932325.1 Thrips palmi | reverse complement strand
GGGGTCAGGGGGCCTGGCACAGTGGGCCAGAAGACCAGGCGGCCAAGTCACAGGAGGCATTTTGAGCTCCAGAGTCGCGAAATGGGACTCGAACCGAGCGTGTGACCCACACCCAATGGATTGATTCCTCGTCTGGAGAGCATTTCAATGATAGGGTCACACGTTCGGTTTGAGTCCCATTCAGTGACTCTGCAACTAAGAGCGTTCAAAATTAAGCGTTCAAAGAAGATACACTATCTCTAATTTTGTAGGGGCACCGCAACACCAGTGGTCTGCCCTGAGTGTCTAGAGATTCAAACATCAAACAACCATCTTGTCCCCATGCAATCAGACTTACATGTTTAATGCTTGAATGAGGCCAAAATTGTCCACGAAACTCTCGGGTGCAGTTTTGAAGATCTGAATGTCAAAACAGTTGTTAAGTACCGCTTTGAGAGAGAGAGACAACTACACATGCTAGTACATCTATGAAGAAAAGAAAATGTTTCAAGCCTCTAATAGCCTCTTAGACACATGAAGGCGCTTTCAATGAAAATTAGGCACCTTAAAAACTTGATAACAAACGCCACTTTTTGTTACAATACTAAAAGTTTTGTGCTTATGTATTATGAGCCATTTTCTTTCGTAATACGGAACTTTGTGTGCCTTACAAAGAAAGGCAAAAACAGTTATATATTAGCGAATAGAATATAGTTCGTTTCACGTTTGAATAAATTTCTTCACACACTACTGGCCACTGTAAGCAAAATGCTGGGTGTACGAACCTTGCCGTCTAGAGGACACGCTTTGGTGCCAAGCTGCTTGAGGCATCGCAGGCAAAAAGAGTGGCCGCACACTGGCACTACCTTGGGACGGCGCTCCTTTGAGTCGTACCGCTGCAGACAAACGTTTGCACTCCATCTACAACAGAAAGGCCCCGGAAGGTTATGACTTTCTACATAAATGAGGCTCGGTACTACCCTCTTCGTGAACCGTACAGTCTACGCCCGCCTTGAGGCGTACAAGAGCTCGGGCGCTCCTTTCCTCCCATCTTAATGCATGGGGGAATTGCCTTGAAGCGCAAGGTAAAAAATCAATTGTGGGTCACTTTTTTGAAAAATGCATATTTGAAATATTAGTTTTGAACAAGTAGCCAAAGTACCTTTGAGACGTTTAAATACGATCCTTGACTTCGTTTTGGAGCATAGCAGCCCCGTCTGTCGCCCTCGTTTACTGAGCTACGGCCGTTTTAAAAACAGGCTGCTTTGGCCCACAATTGATTTTTGGAACCAATTGTGGGTCAGCAATTATTATAGCTATCCACGTGCCAAGCCTTGTACAACTTTTGCCAAACTTCCTGTTATGCCCTTAAATCGGCAAGGACGTTCCTTTTATGCTTGCCCTCGGATGAACCCAATTCGACACGTCCTAATAGAATAATCCTAACTGTAAAAGCAGATCCCAGACAATCCTAACTGTCAGTGCAGATTTAAAACTACCCTAACTATCCTAACTCCAGAGGTGCCTTAAAGTGATTAAGTGATTAAGCGATTAAGGACTACCTTCACTGCAAATCAGTGACTCTCGATATCTCTGAAATACAATGTCCACGTTGTATTTATATAAGGACGAATAATCTCATGAAGGAGGTTGGCGTCAAGGACTTTGAGAAAAGACAGCTTTTGACGTCATGTGCAGTGCAGAGTATAGTACTGAATTCACCCTAACAGTTAGGATTGTCTTGGATCTGCTCTGGTAGTTAAGATAAATATCTACTCTAGCAGTTAGGATTATTCTATAAGAACGCGTCGAATATTCCGTTGAATTTAGGAGGTCCTCTTTGCGGCCCGATAGGTGGCGTTGTGGCCATTGCTCACACATCCATGCTGTTTCACTTGACAAAGGAAGGTTGAGGGAAGACTCTTACAGAATTTGAAATACGTGATCCGCACAATCATGGATTTACAGCGGCCCGTCAACTAAAATGGCCCATAGTTGATTCGTGACCCACAATTGACTTTTCACCTTAGTTGCACGCTTCAAGAAGAGCATTAAGTCTTCAAGCGTAGTTCTATTAGGCCTGAATGAACTGTAGAACTACGCTTTAGATTGACCAACTATTACCAGTGGACACTCTTGAAGTATAGCGAAAATTTCCCATCATCAGCCGGGGTAGCTTAAGACACTTGGGGTAATAGACTATTTTGATCGTCAGCGAGTTCCTTTGATATACGAGGAAATAGTTTCTAAAACGACACTTCTAGCAGGGCCTGAAGTGAAGAACAAGAAGAACATAGACCGGAAATGGTGAAAGAAATAGGCCTTTTTCGGGGGTTTGGGCAGGTTTAAATCGAATTGTATTATTGAATTAAGCTTCCTTGAAGTTTTGGATTAAGAATAAACATTCGTGATCAAGAAATAAGCGTCATCTGGCTCCTCATCAAGAAACAAGCGTTATTTGGCAACTGTTTCCGGCTTACGTTCTTCTTCTTGTTCTACTCCAGGCCCTGCTAGAAGTGTCCATTATGAAGTGTTTACTTTGAGAGCTCAAAATACCTCGCTACAACAAGCTGCTTATGGTTGTAAGGCCTAAAATGATAGTGAGGTTTTCTCAGTGCTGAACCCCTGAAAACGATCTCAAATGAAAAGGCGCTATGTTATACGCCTAGAGGTGACAGGGATCGATCACCGTCTGCAACCATGAAATGACAAGCGCAGTTTCCATATTTCAGCCTTCCCATGTGATAAGCTTAACCCAGACGTGTCTTCATACTTCCGGTTTTGTCGAGCCTTATCTCTATGCAAGAGAGAACCCACTAAGTGCGCAACATGGCACCTATTTCCGGAAAGTGCAGGGGCACTTTGGAGCTTTCTCCTTTCCTCAAGAATGACAGGAATTAGAAACACACCGGTAAAACTAAAGCGTAGCATTACGCCCTTCGTCCAGCGTACAGCCAGTACGCCCTTCTTCAAGCGTACAAGAGCTCATGCGCTCATTTCTTCCTATCTAAATGCTTGAGGGGAATTGCCTTAAAGCGTAGTTGTATGCTTGAATGAAGCGTACAACTTTGCCTAAGTTTTACCAGTGAAGTTGGACACAAGCGTTAGAGTATAAACATACCGTAAAGCTTGAGAGCTAGTTTCCTCACGGATGCGGTCGCAAACATGCAATGATAGATGAGTACTTTGCGCTTACCTTGTTGAGTCCGCAACTCAAAGCGGGAGCAGCTAGCTGATTCGGCGTCTGCTGACGCAATGCCGGCGAACAGGTCACCAGCACCAAGCGATGGACCTTCACCGGAGGGGGTCAACTGGTTTTGTACGAATTGAACAATCTAGATGTTAGGGCCTAGAGAGGAGCACGCAAGAAGTCAATGACAGAGTTCATACTCCGGCACTGCCTGCGCCCCGAAGTAAAAGGAACAGAACCGGAAGTGACACATCACATAGGACGTACAGTAGTCGAATCGACAAGGAATTTTAACTAATGGAATGATCTTTCATCAGTTTCCACCCTGACTTTTAAACCACAGGGAGCTGTTGTATTCGAGCAAAAGTAGTGAAAGAAGTAAAAGGCGGTATACGCCAGGCGTGGATTGTCGAAACTGGCGCAGCATCGCGAAGCCTGTTACGACAAGACACGGTCTGGCGTACACCTACCTTGTAGAATAATCCTAACTGTCGGTGCTGAACGGGTATGTTGTTGGCCACAAAATTTTGGCCACAAAAGGGTCATCTTAAATGAACGAGCTATAGAAAACGAAAAGTTCTAAAAAATGGGCAAAATTTTTAATTAATGAGCTCCGCGCTGACCCAAAAGCGAAATACAGCTTCCACGTTACATGTTTTAACAAGTCAATTGCCAAGAAATTGGAAGCAGTATGTTGGCGTCACGAAATTTTACAAGAAATAGCTTTTACTTCGTACAATCTGCGCTGACAGTTAAGATTGTCTTGGATCAGCACGGACAGATGGATTATTCTATTAGGAGCTTAGGCGTCGATTTCTGATCAAACACGTAAGTCCTTATGGATACCGTGCTTGTGGGGTACGGATAGTTTTGTGCAGCCTTTTTTCGATAAAAATACGGTTGTTCTAGTACGTTATACAAGGGTTATGGTGTCCCAAATGTACAGATATTTTTAGACCTTTCCGGGCTTTCCTTCCGGTGCTAAACTTACACGAATTTTGCGCCGCCGCACAGTAAGACCCAGCTTATTTGCAGATTGATCTCAGTGTTCAATACCGAGTTCCATTCCGTCTCGCCACGAATAAACTGTATCACAAAGTGTGGCGGCGCAAATTTTCGGGTACATTGCAAAAGTTGCTTAGCCTGGAAGGTCTATTGTAACTTACAGACAACAAGGAGTGACTCAAACATCTGTATTTACTCTCATTCCAGGAACGTGACATCACGTTGAAACGAACGTGACAAAATGTCACGTTCGTTTGAGCATTGTGTCACATTCGTTTGGGTGTGAATTGGCCAAAAATCAGCTGTTCACATTCAAACGAACGTGACACAATGCTCAAACGAACGTGACATTTTGTCACGTTCGTTTCAACGTGATGTCACGTTCCTGCAATGAGAGTGTTTCACTCCCAATTTCCTACTGAGATATGCCGTGCAGTCACCGTAGGTTACTACTTCGCCGTGCAGTCATAATACTTAACCTTTTGTTCGTATCACGTATTGTTTATCAGAATCAAATTAGCTTAAATTAAACTTATAATTTTCCCTACAGGGTTGTCCGATGCTTTAGCTTGTTTTGTGGTTCGAGGACAGGTTTTGCTCAAAGCAGGCTTAGTGTTTGGTGGTGCTCTGATTGTACTGTAAGTCTATTTCGCCTTCAATATCAACTATTTACTTTTAAATTTATTTGGAGATACTTTCTTTCTACGTGTGAAGCCGCATCAGCAAGTCAGGCGTGAAGGGATCAAGAAGTCTACCATCAACCCCAAAGTTTCCTCCCTAGCTGCAAAGCTTCTCGATTTTGAAGCTACTAATTCAAAATGGCAGAATTCCGGTTTAATTTTCCAGTGTAGATTCTTTCTCTGCTTTTCTTTACATCTTGCTAGGCCAAAGGTATGTTGTACACTAAAACCACCTGTGTACATCTTGACCTGGATCATTGTGAAACATTTTAAGCACTTGCCCTCTGAGAAATGCTATTTCTGGCCTCAGACTTATCAGAGTAAGAAAGGTCCGAGTTGTCTATCTGTGAGGTCTGAAATTTCATAGTGGCTTTAAACCAAGGAGTAACCAACTCAAGATTTTCATGTACACTGATATATTTAGAGTATGATCATGTGATTTCTTTCGGTTATTTTAGTATTTATCACTGATTATAGGAGGTTATTATGTTGATAATGGGGAAATATTGGGGATTGTTTGAGTGCCGACCTCGGAAAGCTGTTAAAGTGTCGGAAATTCAATATTGGTGACTTTGGGCAGCCACTGCGTCAAATTTAGTTGCGGTCACAGCCCTCCCTCGACGCCTTACTATTCTGTAGACCCTACTCTTTCATGCCCCGCCTCGGGAAGGCTTTGACCGCTGATAGTTTGGGAGCAGTGGTCTCGCAAAAATGGTCAAAAGTGATTGAATCCCCGAAAGTATGATTGTCATTTCATTGGATGATGTTGATTATTTTACTGATTACCAACTAGACGTGCAATGATTATCTTGAGTTGGGTACCCCTTGCTTTAAACCTGAGTCTGGAGGGTTGGGAACTGACTTGTTTGATAATTCGGATCGGAACAACTTTGAGTCAGAAAATTGAGACTGATTGCAGTGTGAAAATACAGAGTAGGGCTCTGATTCCTAACTCTGAATTTTCAGATAGCAGCTTCTCTGATCCGTAATCTTCAACTACGATATCCGTAAGGACTTAAGGAAAATATATTGCTGAACTCCCGTTTATGCGCCCGTGTCATGATACGTCAAGGATTGCTCCAGTAAGGTGCGGCACGTGAGATCAAAACACAACACGGAAGTTTTTCACTCTAATGAGCACTTGAGCATACTGGAACACCATCCAAAAGCTCCATCAAATTTTCGTCTGAAGTTGCCTTCTGCACTCCTCCCCCCAAAATGGTTGTATTCCGAGAATAAGGCCCTTGGAGAGATATCGCAAGGGGACTTCACGTCGTATCGACATTCTGGTGCGGAATGTGTTCCTCATAATATTTCTGAGATTGAGATTTTAATTCACACTCCATTGGGTGATCCCGTCAAGTCACGACTGCCCCCGAATTATATAGTGACAGGTGTAGTTCACTCGGAGGTTCACCGAGTCACCATGCAATATTTGTTTTTAATCTACTTGATGAAATTTGAATCAGCAATTCATTTAAAAAAAGTCGATAGCTTTCGGAGAAGATTTGCCTCAGTCAAATTTGGAAGGTTTAGTTCGCTTTGATTGCAACCCCCATGGTTCGGCTGCCCTTAAAGTGCCCCTGCAAAGCCACTGACCATATATAGTGCTTAAGGATAATAACAGTACTTTATGGGCAATTCGTTCTTTTCACATTGTTTATTTTGTCAGAAAATTGTGTCACGATATATCAAGAGATCAAGATCGATGCCCAGTTTTTGGCTTCAAGAATGGCTGGTGATTCCCGAAATTACTTGAAGAGACTGCTCGAGAACCTGTGAGTAGAAACCACAAATATGTCAATGATACAAGATAACACAGCCTCATTGCGCAAGTCCACTCAAATTGAACACGTTCCAATCTAGGCTAGTCTGTTGCCAATTTCATCAACTGCCCATTGAGATTTAGACTGCTAAGCCAAGTGTGGCACCGTTTTAAGTATTATGGCCTGGGCCAGCGTTGGTCCCATGCTTTTCAAGCAAAGAACTCTGGACCCGCTCACACTTGAATTAGCGGCAGAGAGGCACATAAGCTTATGCACAAGAAAAGTAAAAAATTAGTTAACGCACGGGTGTTCTAGATGGCTGTAAATGAAACTTACATTGAGTTTGGCGTGAGTGGCTTGCCGCTTGTCGGTAATGTCCTCCTGCTCATGAAACAGTTCATCCAATTCTCCTTGCATGAGAGCCACACACAGCTCGGCGTTGAGAGTTTCGCGGACTTCATTCACGAGGAAAGTTACGACCGCCTTGGCTGTTGAGTCCTGCATGGTTTCTGCCACTATTTTGTAGTAATGGTTGAGCATCATACCTGATACAAATAGATATTTGACTTAGATCTCTGTGTCTCCATATAGAAATTAGTAACACTGGTAGCCAGTGAATGTGACGTCATATTCGTTCGAATGTGTATTTTGTCACGTTCGTTTGAATATGATGTCACATTCGTTGGAATGTTGATTCACATTCAAACGAATGTGACACCCTTTTTAAGGCTTGACGTTCAAACAATGTGACATCATATTCAAACAACGTGACAAAATTCACACTGCAACGAATATGACGCCACCTTCGTTGGCTACCAGTTTAATGTGGCCAAAATTGTATGCATCAAAGTAGCTTACCCAAAATGATGACATGTTTTTTGTCCTTGTCTGACATAGTCAACAAGTTTAATTGAGCTGTAATGTCGGCTTTTTCTTCATCGCCTGCCACTCTTAAGCGTGAGCGAAGCTCACTCTCCAATTTTCCCTTTGGGAACGGTACCACATCATCTCTGTCTTCATCTGTCATTACTTCTTGGAATTCTTCCTTCAGAACATCGATTCGGTAGTATGTAATATGCCCAGCCTCAATAGAAACCAAGTCTTTAATCTGAAAAATAAGAAAAATAATTGCTTGGAAGGTTACTTGTTAAACATAGACTAGAGGGTAGAATGTGCATTCTAGGGGTTTCAGGAAGTAGTCCGTAGAAAACACTGAAATACCAAACGTGGTCTAGACCGCACCAACTGGTGTGGTCAAATGGATGCCATTTTGACCGCATCAGTTGGTGTGGTCTAGACCGCGTTTGGTGCGGTCTAGACCACACCAAACGTGGTCGAACGTGGTCTAGACCGCACCAAACGTGGTCTACACCACACCAACTGATGCGGTCAAAATGGCCCCCATCTGACCACACCAGTGGTGCGGTCTGGACCACGTTCGATTTTTCAGTGAAAATATCCACTAAATTTGTGTCCAACCTGACCAAGTATTTGGTGGAAATCATGTTCCTAAGAACTTATGTTAGCGTGATGCTCTACTACAAGTTTCTGGAACTTTGAACTTTCAAGCAGGGCCACAGTGACACTACTGTTGCCCACATTCGTTCCGTGCCGAAGAAACCTCAGGCTGGGGTGGTCATTAAGTTATGGGACATTCGTGAATGGACGAAAAATCGACGGACGAAAACGTACCGGACATTTTCCAGCGGACGTACCATTACTGTACCCATTCTAGGAGAATTATCAGTAAGCGTATGCAAAACTTTTCTTACCATTTGAATTGCTTTCTGGGCCCGTTTCTCAACAATTCCTTGTACGATTTTAATAAGCGCTTGCTTCAGCTCCGGAAATCGAAGTTTCAGCTGCTCTGAGATGCTGAGCTGGCACATGCTGCCAAGTTCCCTCTTCACGGCATCCACGCAAGCCAGAGCAGGCTTCTCCATGTTCTTTATCAGTGGTTTCACCAACGTCTCGAAGGCTACCTCGGACACGAAGAATGGGGGCTTCAGACCGTTGGACTGTCTGAGTGCTATTACAACTTGATCGGTGGTGTAGGATTTGCAAGGTTCACACCCCGCGAAGACTTTCTCCAATCTGCTGTGAAGAATGTCACACAGTTTTGCTCCTCCAGTTCTGCAAAGAGAATGTCAAGTGACTCTGCATTTCCTTGTACTACACAACTTTCCTTCAAACCTTAAGGGGGGACCCTGGTGAAAAAATGACCAAAATTGCCAAAAATAGTATTTTCAATGTTCATAGATAAAAATGTGCATAGAAGGTTTCAGATTCAACGGGTTGAACACCTTTAAACTATGTGGGTAGTTCCTTCATCATTTGGAAAGAAATAACATTGAGATCAGTTGTCGTTGGCTTCTACGCTCAACTTCACAGCTTTGCTCAGTCGACAAAAAAATTTGTCGTAGAAAGACTTCTTGCGTTCCTGGTTGACACCTACATGAGTCGTCTTGCATGGACTCTATTCATTGATGACTTATCGACAAATTTTAGTGACGGAATCTTGATATCAGCCCTACTTTTTTTAACACACACCTAAAAGTTTCAAAAAAAGGCAAAAAATTAACTTTTTAAATGTTAAATTTGAAAATTGATATCTCAGGACAGAAGATGAAATTGAAAATTCCGTCACTAAAATCTCTTCTATTCATCTTAAGGATAACCCAAAAAAATTTTCAAGACTTTCCATTTCAATGAAAGACGCAGGAAGATTTTTCCCCAACGCTCTAAAAAACACTAAAAAGCCACTTTTCTCAGAGACCGTTCAACATTTTGGATTGAATTTTGTTATATGAACTCACCATAATGAACCTAATAATCAAGCAAAGTTTCAACTTCCTGGGATTATTTTAAAGCCTACTTGGAAGTTTCACCAGGTCCCCCCTTAAACGCCATAACCTCACACTTTGCGCACGTTCATTCTATTATTTTTCGAACTTTCTGTTTGGATTGGATCTAATCCAATCCAGAAATTTAAAAGAATATTTTTTAAAAAGCACAAAATGCTACTGCCCCAAACACTCAATGCTATGTACAATTTTGTACGAGACATCACAGTTTCTAGTGCACACGAACTTTCCGTACAAATTTTGTAAGAAAAACTGCACAAACTTCACCTGTTTAGTGCAAAATGGCGTACAAATTTGTACGAAAAGTTCGTGTGCACGACAAACTGTGATGTCTCGTACAAAATTTGTACAAAAACATTTAGGGTGCCCTTAGGCCGCTAGCAAACGGGCGTGCGAGCGGGCGTGTTAGACCAACAATTGTGATGATTCTAACAATTCGATGTGAAAAGTGTCAAAAATAGTTTAAGTTCAGCTCACTGTCAATGGGTTCGACACCCAAGAGTGACCGACGAAGAACTTCTGTCCTCCTTCAAATACGTCATTGCGACAACGTGGCTCGATATACTTACAGTTTCATGGATTGAAGGTTTTGCGATCCTTTGTCACACAGGGAACAGAAAGCTTGACTAAACTTGTTCACAACGTTCATCAGAGTAGCCCTCTTGTCCGTTATAGATTCTCCACACTCAACTAGAATCTTCGAACACTCCTCCATTTCTTTGCGGATTTTATTCTGTAACCAAGTATACGCCGCAATATTAATTCAAAGCCAAAAGTTCAGACAACTTGCAAAAAAAAATTGGAAGGCTTTTAATTTCTAGAACAAGCCAACCAACTACATTACTCGAGATTACTACTAAGTTCTGTCCAATGTGCTACACGTTTAGCTACCGCACTGAATGTTTCGAATGTACCTAAAAGATGTGTTCAACGCTTTGTACTAATTCTATTTAAATGTCGCTCCACGAGTGCTATGAAAACTTAGTGCTTCACATACAGTAATCTAAGTAAAACACTAAATACTCGTGCTATAACATACGAATTTACTTAATTAATATAGGTGATCTCTTACCTCAACCTCAGGAAGGTTCTTGTTGATATGCTCTGAAAGCAACATGCTCAACTTTTTGGCAAGGTAAGGAGATCCAGTTCTTGATGCCATTTCCTTGTATTTCTTTTGAAAGTACTCTGCTTCGTATTGAAGAGCATCTTCCATTGTCTATAACATTCAAAAGCACCTTTCACTTGAAAGTCACATTTTTCACAAATGAAAACGCTATCCATTGGGACAATTTTTACCTTATTATCATTGATGTCCTTCTGTGATCTGTTGATCACTCCAACAATGCCAAGTTTGACCGGTATAACCAGTCCTTTCAACATATCTCTTGCATCAGTCCCTAGAAACAGACAGCAACAAGGTCATGTGTCAGACCTGACGGTTCGGCTTTTAAGGTACATCTTACATTCAAACATCATATGTTTATCAGTGGAAAACTCAGAAGGATTAGTTTGGCTGGTAGATTCCATACATCAAGGCAACATTTGAACAGAATATGGATCAAATCGGAGAACTGCATAATGTAAGGCAATGTGTAAAATGTACAAAGAAATGATTCGTGACGTCATGCATGGTCCTTTTTAGTGACAAGATATATTTTGAAACAGATCCTTCGTATACTCACTCTTTACAGTATGGGTGACAAAATGTCACGCTCCTTTGAGCATTGTGACACACTTGTTGAGATGTGAATGAGCCATAAATTAACACACTAGGAACGTGACATCGTGACATCAAATGTGACATCACAACGTCTTGCGACGTCTTGTCACATTCATTTCAATGTGATGTCAGGTTCCTGAAATGAGATTGAGCTTATTCATACTAAAATAAGCGTGACTTTACTCGAAGGAGCATGTCATTTTGTCACGCTCGTTTCAACGTGATGTTACGGTCCAAGAATGAGAGTGTTCCTCTTTGAGTGAGATTGCCCTTGTCAGGGAATGTTGAAATATAATAGAAGAATCCTACTGATAAGAAATAATATGATCGTGTTTGTCCTAAGGTTTACCTTCGTCCATGAGGTCAACTTTGGTTAAGACTGCAAGCGTGCGTTCCCCCTCCGGGTCGACACTTTTGGCCAGCTTCAGACTCTCGTTGGTCGCCATGTCTGTATTAGCAGTCACTACAGCCAAGATAATAGTCAAAGGATTCTCGATGTACTCGAAAATGAGGTCTTGTATCTGTTCTTCGATATCCTCAGGCTGATCTCCAATGGCCACCTGAAAAGACACAACATATTTGATGCGAAAACAAAAAAGACGATAGGCGTTTTATCAGAAATAGAAATTTGGTTATTAGTTAGGAACGTGACATCACGTTGAAACGAACGTGACAAAGTGTCACGTTCGTTTGAGCATTGTGTCACATTCGTTTGAATGTGAACAAGCTAATTTTTGGCCTATTCACACCTAAACGAATGTGACAACGAACGTGACATTTTGTCACGTTCGGTTCAACGTTCACTCTCCTGGAATGAGAGTGTTCTAGGCAACTCCCATCTTTCGTCGTGTGATTAAATTTTAAAAAAAAATCACGGGAAAAGAAGCGATACACATCGGCAACTTTGGCGGCAGCAAATTTTCACGACCCCAAAGCCAAATTATCGTGACCTAACTGACCTAACTGCAGTCCAAGTACTATTACTTTACATTTAAAATGTACTTGTGATCAGTAGATTAACTTTAATCCATGCACAAATAGACAACAAATGTCTTACAGTTTAAGTAGTGTAACACCTGCATTTTCGAAATGTAAACGAAAGTATAGTCCTTTCCACCCGGGACGACGCGACACGATCCCCCCTCTTTTCCCACTAGGTACACTTCCACGAGAGTACTCAGATGAGGATACACTGTTAAAAAATATTTTCCATTTACGAAATATTTGGGGATATTGTATTTTGTGAGGTAATTGTGGTAATTTTACGGAATATTTCATCATTCTAAGACAAAAAACGTCACGAAATGTTTCATTACGAGCGTGTTACGAAATAAATTGTATGAACGATCGCTGGAAATTTTTATAAACGAAACGTTTGTTACTTTTCAAATGGAAATGAAGAAAAAGTGGTTATTTTACCAAACATTTAGTTTTCAAATATTTCGTAAATAGAAATTTTTTTTACAGGTTACAAATACAACGGATGTTTTCGCAAAAAAAAAAAAACAGGCTTAGAGTGTACGATTTTGAGAGTGTACGTGTGGGACCTGACATTACTTGGCAGGCATGCTCCAGTGTGGAGAGAAGCATGCTTCATAACCTGACGAATGTACGCTTAAGCGTTGAGTTAGCCGAGTACGAAAGGAAGCCTGCACTTGGTCTACACTTGGATTACCAGGGTCATGACTTCACCTTGGTTATGCCGGGTAGGTCCACGAGCGTCAGGTTGACCACGTGGGGCGAGTACACCTTCAGGGTGATGGGAGTCGTGACGATGCCTTTGTTGGAGCCCGCATTGCGAGTCGTTTCAGCATCGATTTCGTCACGAACTTCGTCCAGCTCGTAAATGCGATCTCCAGAGTGCAGGAACGTACCCCATTCCTCGTGCTCGATACCTAAAACACACAAATTTCGAAGGATGTGCTACATGCAGTGCAATGTAAAATCAGGTGGGGATTAAGGAGTGATATGCCTTCTGATGGCCATAACTGCACATTTTGATAGACCATTCTAGTCGTGGCCAAGTGAAGAACAATAAGAATAACAAAAGACTCATTTAGGGCATTAAGAGAACATATATTCACTGAAAATATGTTGTATTACCAAAAAATATTCTCACTAACTTCTACCAAGCAAAGGGTCTTAAATATTCAAAGAAAAAGTGCGAAAAAGTTGTCTTTTGTGATTCTTTTTGTTCTCGAGCTTGTTCTTCACTCGGCCATGACTAGAATGGTCTATTTACCTACGGTGGCTCATCAACGTAAAATTTGGTTCGAAGGGGGAACTTGGATTTCGAAACAGAACAACCACTCTACAATTCGAAGAGTGTAAATGGTATGCTCTAACTGGAGCATGCCTGCAAGCACGCTCTAGCTAGCACATGCCTGCCAGGCATGCACTAACTAGTGCATACATGCCATGTACACGCTAACTGAAGCATGCATCTAGTGCATAAGGGATAGGGAGTTGTCTGCATCAGGAAGCGTGTACATGGCATGTATGCGCTAGTAAGTGCATGCTTGGCAGGCATGCGCTGGCTAGAGCGTGCTTGCAGGCCAGTTAGAGCATACCATGTACACTTTTCGATTTGTAGAGCATGTTATTCAACGTGTACCCGCTAGCCAATATCAAATTTTGACCCCCCATAACGTTCAAGTCCCCTGAAGTAGATATCCCTTTAGGCGTATTGAAATTCACTATAAATTTAAGTGTGGGACAGTCGCACTTAGCGTGAAACAAAATGTCTCACGCTTACAAATGTGAACCACGTTTTTCAGACACTTGCAAGCGTTCACTCCAAACTCCCTACGGACAGCGTGTTTCCGTAATACGGATACACTCTCATTCCAGGAACGTGACATCACGTTGAAACGAACGTGACAAAATGTCACGTTCGTTTGAGCATTGTGTCACATTCGTTTGGGTGTGAATTGGCAAAAAACCAGCTTGTTCACATTCCAATTCCAAACGAATGTGACACAATGCTCAAACGAACGTGACATTTTGTCACGTTCGTTTCAACGTGATGTCACGTTCCTGGAATGAGAGTGTAGTTTTGTGCAAACACAATTACGGATGCCTTTTGCTTGAAATGAAGATCATTTTACCCGTAAAACAAAGGTTTCCGTGTCCGTAACCTACAAACAAAATCATCCGTAAGGCGCGAATGAAGAATCCTTAGTATTACGGCTGAAATCATCAGTAGCTACACAGGACAAACTCTACACTGGCAAAAATTTTGTCGTAACTTAGCGACACATTTATCGCTAATTTTTTTAGCGACAAGACTTGTTGTGGAACAAATAGCTTGTTAAACCAAACTCGTACTGGAACTAAAGGATAATTTCACAACGACTAACTTGTAATAACACATTAGCAGTCTACTTTCAAATACAAGTCGTTGACCAACAACAAATGCTGTCGGTCAAGTCTTGTAAGTCGAAAAAAATTTTGTAATGTCTGGGACAAGTATTCATGGAGTACTTTTGTCGCTAAATTTATTTTGCCTAATTCTTTTTTAAATGATAGTAATGTTGCTATGACTAAAGAAGACCAATAGATGATTATTCATAACATGCTTTAATTGAGCAGATAATTGCAAAAGATTTTTTTTCCATACAAATAGTATCGTTAAGGGTGGTAACAAGAATTTTGTTCTTCAACGACAAATTGTCGCTTACAAGATTCAACGACATTTCTTTCGCTTTGGTTCATGATAAAATTCTTTGTTTTGGAACGGCTAAATTTTCACTCATCTGATTGTTTCTATACAACCATTTTTTAACAGTGTACGAAGAATCGCTTCGAAATACGAAGAAAATGAAGGCATTGTAAAATCTACGAAGAAATGCTTCGTATGAAGCAATTATCCTTCGCAACACGAAACATTTCTCCGTAGATTTTTGCAGATACGTGGTATATCCGTAAGATTTAGAAGTAAAACCAGTGGCGTTAAACCACAGAGAACCGGTGCGCACATGGTGTCGAGCGCAACCGGAATTTCGATTTCCCGGATTTTTCCCGGATTTTTTCCCGGATTTTCCGGTCTATTTTCGTCCTCATTCCCGGATATTTTCAACCAAATAATGACTGTTTTGGGGTGTAACAAAAAGAAAATTCACTAAAGAAACTGATAAATTTGATGTAAATTTACTGTAAATTTACATAAAACTCACACAATCGTACAACTGCCAGCAACATAAAACTCACAGGGACGCCAGTGCAACTATCGCTTTAAAAAATGAATAAGTGAGACATAGGGTTTAAAGTGAGTGAAAAGTGAGAGTTTGCAGGCCGAAAGAGGTGAGAAAAGTCAGCATAAATTCACCAAAAGAGTGAGGATTTGGGACCTTTTCTCTGAGAAATCGCCAGACGTTGTGTACCAGCGAAAAAATTATAAAATGTAGAGGTGCCAAGCTCGGCTGATATGTCCGGGCTACACTCGGAGAGACTTTAAAAGCTGTAGCAGCAGTTTTGGCGAGCGAAGCGAGCTTCAAGCTGTGCCTCGTCGCCCCTGTGATACTCAATTTTTGTACTTTTTGGGTGCAACTTCGGCGAGCGTAGCGAGCCAAAGCCAACCGCCTTTCAACCTTGAATCTGTGTTAACTTGGCCTTCAGCGAGTCAAAGCATTTTAACCCCCCAAAACTTGCTCAAATGTGAAAATGTTACGAAATTTTATGACCCAAACTACCAAAAAAGTGAGAATAGTGACTTTTGAGGTCAATAAGTGAGCAAATTCACTATTTCGTTTTGAAAGTGAGAATACATAGTGGGCCGCTAGCATCCCTGAAGTCAGCTGTCCGGCCACAATGCGTTACCAGTCGCCTCGACCCGCGCGACCGACTTTTAAAATTTCCCGGATCAAAAGTGAAATTCCGGGAGTTTTCCCGGCGGCCCAAATTCCTGGAGTTTGCCCGGAATCCCCGGAATTCCCGGACGCTCGACACCATGGCACAGCTTGAGTGTGGAGCAAACCGTGTCTACACTTGCAGCATGAGGCTTTTCGCTTCATGACAGGGGGTGGAAATGGCCAACACACTAAATGTCATGTGATGACTCTTTTTGATGAATGATGCAATTTTAAGCACATCCGTTGATGCTATAATTTTGTGCCCACCAGCTGACACAAATTGTCCAATGAAATAGCAAATTGCAATAGGCATCGGACAATTCGTGTCACCTGTGTGAGCACGATATTGTATCATCGACAGATGTCCTGAAAATTTGCACCATTTCAGTGTGTGGGTTAAATTTAGGGGACTCGGGCAGGTCTCTTCTCCTAGCGCACGCCAAATTTCATGCTCTTTTAATCCGTGCAAAGCGGTGTGCAAGCACCGGGCCCGTTTTTCATGATCTCGAAAAAGTGCGCTCCCTCCCCCGAAAAATTTCTCGCCTGATGGTCTTACCCTTACGCCGGGCGTCACCCAAGGGGCAGTGGTTGAGTTGAAGGACCAGCGGACAGCGGGTGACGATGCCCGTGCCGCGCGGCAGGAAGGACCTCTTCACCAAGGACTCCAGGACGGAGCTCTTGCCGGCACCCGAATCAAAAATAAGGAAATAACAATTAAAAAAACAATAATAAAAATTAAATGGAGGTCAAGTCGCATTCATTCAGTTTTCAACTAACGAAAATTTTTCACGTGGTTCAGTCTACACACTGAACTACTGCGTACTTTTTGCATTGCTTGCACAGAAATTGAGCATGCGCGTGAAACGCACAGATTCGTGCACCAAAAAATTGTTGTGTTAACGCACACTTTTGTGCTTAGTCCGCAATTTTTTCCACGTCTTAAAACGCATGCACAGTTTTTTCCAAAGCTTATGCACTAAAAAATTCATAGAAATTAGTGTGTACTATTTTAAAAATACATTTGATTATCTCACGATTTTTCGCACAGACACCTGTGCGATTTGACGTGAAATCGGACACAACGGTGCCAAAGTGCATCCTATTTGTTTTAAAAACTTCGTCTGTTTACAAAGTATTCGTACAAGACTAGCCCAGTCAGATTTTCAAGTTTTGGTTCACGTACCTGGGGCCAACCCCACGATTTTCGGCAACTCAATTTGGGTCATATCGAAGTGTTGAGAACAAGTCTTGAATCTTGTTGAGCTTTTCAAGCAAGCTCTTCATCGCCATGTTGGGTTAAAAACTGAAAAGAAAAATTTAAAGTGAAAGTCAGTAACATGAAAACCGTAACGTAGCACAAACCCAAACCCCTCCCAACTTTGACCCGAAAAGGGGAAATGATGCCCT